>NW_016803136.1:2321508-2327905 GCF_001698545.2 Rhinopithecus bieti
AGTAAATAAGAACGGTGACAGGTGTAGTAAGTAAGAACGGTAACAGGTGTAGTAAATAAGAACGGTGACAGGTGTAGCAAGAACGGTAACAGGTGTAGTAAATAAGAACGGTGACAGGTGTAGTAAGTAAGAGTGGTAACAGGTGTAGTAAGTAAGAACGGTAACAGGTGTAGTAAATAAGAACGGTAATACAGGTTGAGGATCTCTAATCCAAAATGCTTGGGATTAGAAGTGTTTTGGATTTCAGTTTTTTTTTCAGATTTTGAAATATTTGCATTATATTTATAGGCTGAACATCCCTAACCCCCAAATCTGGAAAGCTCCAATGCACATTGCCTTTGAGCAGCATATCAGTGCTCAAAGGTTGCAGATTCGGAAGCATTTCGGACTTTCGGATTAAGGATGCTCAACCTGTATCTGTAGCCAGCTTCTTTCATACAACAACAAATACCCAGTAGAAAAATCTACAAAGAATTTGATCTTGCAAAACTTACGAAACCTATGTTTGGCCAAAAAAGAATTTAAAACTATATACCTATGTCAATTCCTCTTCGGAGAGTACTTTTGTCAGAATCCTGGTGACCGATCAGATCTTCTACCCAGTGAATATAGTTGAGTCTCAAGGGAACTGTGGGAATTAGTCTCTCCAATGGAATATCAATAGAAAGTCCAAAATCTTCCCTTAGGAGAGTACAAGTCAGAGCTCTGACTGCTTCGGGGTCTTTAAAATTAAGGCTGAGGAATAGAGAAAAAGAAGTAAAACTGATTAATAAGATTCACTATGCTGTACAAGCTCTATGACAAACAGGCAAAACCAAATGCCCACCTGAATTTCCTAGAGAGATCACACATAAATAGTTACATAGAGCATTCATCCCAGTGGCATATATACATGAGTGTTTAACAGTCACGGCATATGAAAAGCAGTACAATCCTCCACCAAAAACACTGCATATCCATATACAGAGCACAGAGATTAAATGACTCAGCTCAAATTCCTGTCTCATTGTCTCCTTACAAAAGAGAAAGGAGGGATCAATAAATGCTGCTGAAAAGATCATGTAGGATGAGGACTGAAAAATGTATACAAACATCAAAGTTAAACGCTTACTACTACCTAGGAGTGAAGAATGCTAATAATTCCACTGAGTTTGAAATAGAGGCCCTGTATCTGTAGGGCCTGACTTTGGACAAGTCATTTACTCCTATGAAACTGTTTCCTCTGCTGTAAATTGAGGATAGTAGTACCAATATCACAATGCTACTGTGAGATAACCTGAGAAGTACTTAGCATAATGTCTGGTGCATAGTAACTATTTTACAAATGCTAGCTATTTTTACTGTTACCATTAACATCATCTGACATTAGCATTCCTTGAAAATCCTACTTAAAAGTGGAAAGAAAGCAGTATAGGCCGGGCGCGGTGGCTCAAGCCTGTAATCCCAGCACTTTGGGAGGCCGAGACGGGCGCATCAAGAGGTCAGGAGATCGAGACCATCCTGGCTAACACGGTGAAACCCCGTCTCTACTAAAAATACAAAAAACTAGCCGGGCGAGGTGGCGGCGCCTGTAGTCCCAGCTACTCGGGAGGCTGAGGCAGGAGAATGGCGTGAACCCGGGAGGCGGAGCTTGCAGTGAGCTGAGATCTGGCCACTGCACTTCAGCCTGGGTGACAGAGCGAGACTCCGTCTCAAAAAAAAAAAAAAAAAGAAAGCAGTATAAAAATGTTTAATAATGAAGACAGGATAAGATACTTAAATATGACAACTATTACAGACATCAAATTTAAAATGTAATTTTTTAAAGCTTTATGAAGTATAATTCACACTATAAAATTCACCTGTAAGTGTACAACTGAATAGTTTCTAGTATATTAACAGAGTCGTGCAACCATCACCAAAACCCACTTTTAGAACACCCCTATCACCCCAAAAAGGAGAACTCATGACCATTTTGCATGTCTTTCTTCATTTCCAACTTTAGCCTGAGGCAACCACTGATGTACTTTCTGTCTTTACAGATTTACCTTTTCTGGATATTTCAAGGAACTGAAATCATAATGAGGTCTTCTGGTCACTTAACACAAGTTTGTGAGGTTCATCCACTTTATAACTTGTCAGTATTTCACTTCTTTTTATGGGTGAATAATATTCCATAGTAAGAATAACTACGCTTTGTTTATCCATATTCCCCAGTTCCTGGACAGCTGGCTTGTTTCTACTTGTTGACCATCACGAACAATGCTGCTATTTACATACGAGTCTTCGGGTGGACATACGTTTTCACCGTTCTTGGGTAGACAGTCAGGAATGGATCATAAGATATATTTGTGTTTAACTTTTTTTTTTTTTTTGAGATGGAGTCTCGTTCTGTCACCCAAGCTGGAGTGCAGTGGCGCGATCTTGACTCACTGCAAGTTCTGCCTCCCGGGTTCACGACATTCTCCTGCCTCAGGCTCCCAAGAAGCGGGGACTACAGGCGCCCGTCACCACGCCCGGCTAATTTTTTCGTATTTTTAGTGGAGACAGAGTTTCACTGTGTTAGCCAGGACGGTCTCCATCTCCTGACCTCGTGATCTACCCGCCTTGGCCTCCCAAAGTGCTGGGATTACAGGCGTCAGCCACCGCACCTGGCCTGTATTTAATTTTTTAAGAAACTTGTACCAATATAACTATGTTGATGTCAAAATACTGCTAAATTGAAAATATTGAAAAAGAAAACCAACAGACCTTTTTTATAAACAGAGCAGGGTTTTTTTGGTTTTGTGGGGTTTTTTTTTTTGAGACAGATCCTCACTGTCTCCCAGACGGGAATGCAGTGTGATCACGGCTCACTGCAGCCCCAACCTCCCAGGCTCAAGTGACCCTCCTGCCTCAGCCCCCCAAGTAGCTGGGACTGTAGGTGCATACCGCCACACTCAGCTTCATTTTTTTTTTTTTTTTTTTTGGTAGAGAAAAGGGCCCAGCCCATTATGTTGCCTTGGCTGGTCTTGAACTCCTAGGCCCATGTAATCCTCCCGCCTCAGCCTAAGTGTTGGGATTACAGGCGTGAACCACTGCAACTGGCCAACAGAGCATTTTGAAGAAAGCAGAAAGTCAGTAGATGGGGCTAGGAAAGGGAGGAGGAGTTTTGAAACTACTTAGAATTCTGGCCTTAAGGTGTCTGGTCAGGCAACAACACATCCTTAAACAGCTTCTGGTCTGGACCATCTCCTTTTCTGCTCCCCTGCCTGGTCATCAAATGACCAATCAATGGAAAAATTCAATGCCCATCTGGATACTTGAGTGCCAAGACAGAAGGAAGCGTGCTGTTTCCACCTAGCAACCATGGAAACTTTAGGCAGGTTCCATCAACCCAATCTCTCTCCACTACCCACAGCAAAAATGTTCTAGAATGGAAGTTAGGAGCCCTGGACTCCACTTTTGGCTCTGCAATCAATTAGCCACGGACTTAAGTAAGTCAGTTCAGTTGTTAGGTCTCAGTTTCTCCACCTATAAAAGTAAAGGATTGACTGGGTGTGGTGGCTCACGCCTGCAATCCTACCAATTTGGGCGGCCAAGGTGGGTGCATCACCTGAGGTCAGGAGTTCGAGACTAGCCTGGCTAACATGGTGAAACCCAACCTGCACAAAAAATACAAAAATTAGTCGGTCGTGGTGGCGGACGCCTATAATCCCAGCTACTCAGGAGACTGAGGCAGGAGAATCGCTTGAGTCCGAGAGGCAGAGGTTGCAGTGAGCTGAGATCATGCCATTGCACTCCAGCCTGGGTGACAGAGTGAGACTCCATCTCAGAGGAAAAAAAAAAAAGTAAGGGATTGGACTCAACAGGCTAAGGGTCCTTCTTGCTGGCATTTTATGACTATGAGGAATACTATGACCTAGTACAATGGGAGTCATTCATTATTTGTCAAGCAAATTAGAGACATGGAACGGTTGAAACGGTGACCGAAAACAGAATAAACAAACAGTAAACATTTCCATTACCTTCTAGTCTGATGTGAAGAACATTTCTTTATTCTTCTGTTATGTGGTGCCAAGAACACAGCAACACAATTGAACACATATTAAAGAATAGACAGCCAGTGGTTGTTAGGTAACACGACCTACCCTTTCAAAAAACTGTTCAGAAAAAACACACCTTGGGCCGGACGCGGTAGCTCGCCCCTGTAATCCCAGCACTTTGGGAGGCCGAGGCAGGTGGATCACGAAGTCAGGAGATCGAGACCATCCTGGCTAACACGGTGAAATTCCATCTCTACTAAAAATATAAAAAAATTAGCTGGGTGAGGTGGCGGGCGCCTGTAGTCCCAGGTAATCGGGAGGCTGAGGCAGGAGAATGGCGTGAACCCGGGAGGCGGAGCTTGCAGTGAGCCCAGATCGCGCCACTGCACTCCAGCCTGGGAGACAGAGCAAGGCTCCGTCTTAAAAAAAAAAAAAAAAAAGACAGAAAGAAAAGAAAGAAAAAACATACCTTGGCCGGGTGCAGTGGTTCAATCGTGTAATCCTAGCACTTTGGGAAGCTGCAGCAGGGAGATCACCTGAGGTCGGGAGATCGAGACCAGCCTGACAACCATGGAGAACCCCATCTCTACTAAAAATACAAAATTAGCCGGGTGTGGTGGTACATGTCTGTAATCCCAGCTACTAGAGAGGCCGAGACAAGAGAATCGCTTGAACCCAGGAGGCAGAGGTTGCTGTGAACTGAGAATGCGCCACTTCACTCCAGCCTGGGTAACAGAGAGAGACTCTGTCTCAAAAAGAAAAGAAAAGAAAAAACATACCTTTCACAGGAAAAGACCTTGCAAAAAGATGGATGATGGGCAGAATCAGATTTCATGAATATAGATTTGTTATCTACACAAAAATTGCATTCCATACCTGAATATAATGATTTCTTGTGACCTCTAAGAATGCTTCCAGGTACTAACTTACAGGGAGGAAAATGGAAGGGACGAAGAATGGAACTTTAGTATCATCTACAGCAGACAGAAAGAGGATGACTATAGTGGACTCTGAAGAGACACAGCCAAAGCCTAGAAGCAGCGACGCTCCCATGGCTATGCGCACACCTAGAGCTCCAGACCTTGGTTTCTAAGTAGTGCTCCACAAAGGAATCCGAGTTCCTCGGATAAATGATTATTCCAGAACTGGATAGGGAAGTACAAGATAAACCCGAAACGTTGTATCGTATTAGAAAACAGGACATGCTGAAAGGAAGGTAGGAACAAACCAAAAGTACACTAGACCCAGCTTGATGGCGCTCTCTTTGGCCAAACCTGTGTCAACGTCAATGAAGAAGGCTAACAAGGGATTTATGGCCCATAGAATAAAACCTATGAGTCCATCCTTAAACGTAGAAGCAGTGAAAGAGTTAGATAATTTACATGTGGCAATCACCATGCTAATAATTGTTTCACTTAAGAATTATCGATGGATGCTAAAAATAATGAGTAAAAGTTTGTTGAAAAACAGGATATTGGGCTGGGCACAGCAGCTCACACCTGTAATCCCAACACTTTGGGAGGCCAAGACGGACAGATCACTTGAGGTCAGGAGTTCAAGCCCAGCCTGGCCAATATGGTGAAACCCCATCTCATTCAAAAAATACAAAAATTAGCTGAGCATAGTGGCACATGCACCTTTAAGTCCCAACTTCTCAGGAGGCTGAGCTGGGAGAATTGCTTGAACTTGGAAGGCAGAGGTTACAGTGAGCCTAGATCAAGCCATTGCACTCCCGTATGGACAAAAGAGTGAGACCATGTCTCAGAAAAAAAAAAACAACACTGACAAGAAAAAAAAAAAAAAAAACAACAGGATATTTACATAGTCACAAAATACTTCCCCAGAAATTAATTACCTTGATAATGATATCAATTATCAGATTATGAAAGGATAAAATAATAACAGTACAATAAAGAAATCTGACAGATACCCCCTTAACGAAGCAACCAAAGTTAATACCCCTAATTATGAAACAAACTGACATTATATGCTTCAATAATACAGAGAAGAGGAGAAAGGGATAAAGCAAGCAAGACTCAAAAAACCAGGCAAAATTAAACAAAATTCAGGAATGAGATAGTGGACATGGTTGTACAAGTATCAATATACTAAAAACCACTGAGTTATAAGAGTGAATTTTATAGTATGTGAACTATATCTCAATAAATAAATGGAATGGAAAGGAGTAAGAAGTTTTAAAAGTAAAGAAAAAGTAGTAAACATAAGAGAGGTCAATAATAAAGATCCCCTTACATATAACTGGGGATTCTGAAAAACAGAACCAAAGGATTAGAATAAAGAAATATTCAAAGATGGCCGGGCGCGGTGGCTCAAGCCTGTAATCCCAGCACTTTGGGAGGCCGAGACGGGCGGATCACGAGGTCAGGAGATCG
>NW_016803136.1:2329883-2332950 GCF_001698545.2 Rhinopithecus bieti
AAAAAAAAAAAAAAAATATATATATATATAAAATGCTGATGGAGGCCAAGAGAATAATAACTTTAAAAAGTGACTGACTTTCCATTTCTGTGGGTATTGGTTTTAAAGAACAGCTTCTATAGGACAGTGGAAGCAGACGTTTATTGCATAAATATATGCTAGCAATTGAAAGTCTCATTAAAATACATTAAGTCTATTTAAAGGGGTATTAAGTTTATTCTTAGATATCAGAATTGAATATGTATTAATTCTGTCATTTGTGGGGGCTAATAAAAGAGGGTTAGTCCAGGGGCAACAGCCACCAACACATTTCTGCTTTACTCAACAGCACAGCAATGGCCTCAATCAATTTTCACATTAAAAAAAAAAGATTTGCACTATCTTTGTATTTCTTACTCAATTAAAAGCAGTATAAACTCAGGATCAACAAGATAAATGATGAGCAATAAAAAGGTACAAAATCTATAAAAACTTCAGTTTTACTTCTAACAAGAATATTTTATTCCTGTGAAATCAGTCAAGTGTGTGAGAAGGATGGGCCAATTCCATTTTCTTCAATGACACAGGAATGAAAGTCAGGTTTTACATGTGAGGAAGAAGCTCCCATCTGAGTACCACGCTAAGGCATTCAAACACATTCGTGTCTTTAACTCTAGAACGGCAGCCCGACCTAGTCACTAAATTTCACTGCTAAATACACAAAAGAAAAAATAATCCGTGTCTGTGTTCAAAGGCTTAAAATCTCAAATGTAAAATTTCATGGTAAAAGGCATTTGAGGAGAAAAATGTTTTCAGAAAATCTCTATTAAAGAAACTTAATAACTTAGATACTTTATAAAATAAACTTGATAAAGAGTATTATCTAAGGGCAGTAAATAGTAACAAAAGTATTGTTATTGTGCACTGGCATTTCAAAGTAACTGTGAAAATCAGGGGTTTCAAAATATTTATAAGGAATAGCTATGGGTACTACTCAAAATGCCAGTCTCTGACAAGACAAGGAGCTTGTGCCAGAATGTAAACAACACACTAAAAAGTCAACGAAACCAAAGAAATGTGAAGTAACCTAAACATACGGCACAAGGTCCTTGTCTCTGTGGACAGTAACAAATAGCTTGTGGTTAAGCAGCCAGTTCAATAACCACTTTTAGTAGCACTATGCCAGAGGCCACAAACGGCCATTTCACAGGTTATGACCACCACTCTGTTCTTTGTTTTTTTTTTTTTGAGACGAAGTTTCGTTCTTGTCGCCCAGCCTGGAGTACGATGGTGCAATCTCGGTTCACTGCAACCTCCGCCTCCTGGGTTCAGGCGATTCTTCTGCCTCAGCCTCCCGAGTAGCTGGGACTACAGGCATGTAACACCAACACCATGCCTGGCTAATTTTGTCTTTTTAGTAGAGACGGGGTTTCGTCATGTTGGCCAGGCTGGTCTTAAACTCCTGGCCTCAGGTGTTCCGCCCGCCTCAGCCTCCCAAAGTGCTAGGATTACAGGCGTGAGCCACCACGCCCAGTGACCACCACTCTGTTCTAAGTAGTTAATGTTGTGTGGATTTGCCCGCCCGGTTTTGCCAGCTCTCTAATACTTTCAAACAAAACCAGTGATCCATGTTTTCATATGAAATGGATCTGATTCTCAACATTAATATGGGCAATAAATAATAACTGCAAGCCTTATACAACTCACAGGCTAAGGGGCTGTCCCCTCTATTACAGGGGTCCCCAACCCCTGGGCCATGGACAGATATTGATCTGTGGCCTGTTACAAACAGGGCCGCACAGCAGGAGGTGAGTAGCAAGCAAAGCTTCATCTGAATTTACAGCCATTCCCCATCGCTCGCATTACCGCCTGAGCTCCGCCTCCTGTCAGATCAGTGGCAGCATTAGATTCTCACAGGAGCATGAACCCTCCTGAACTGTGCATGCGAGGGAGGGATCGAGGTTGAGCACTCCTTGAGAATCTAATGCCTGATGATCTGTCACTGTCTCCCATCACCCCCACATGGGACCGTCCAGCTGAGGGGAAGCAAGCTGCGGGAAAACAAGCTGATTCTACACGATGGTGAGTTGTATAATTATTTCATGTAATGAAATAATACAATGTAGTAATAACAGAAATAAATGCACAATAAATGCAAAGTGCTTGAATCATCCCAAACCCACCCCTCCCCCACCACAGGTCCATGGAAAAATGTTCATCCATGAAACGGGTCCCTTGTGCCAAAAAGGCTGGAGACCACTGCTATACTCTATTGTAAATAGTAAAATTGTAAAGAAAGTTGGGGTACTTGGCTACTCTACTTTTAAAAGTGAAATCTAAAAATGTTTCCTTTGAGCACACTTCGTTCAACTGAGGTATACAGAATAGGTCAGAATTTTTAAGAAACTGTGACAGCTGGCATGCATTCCTTTATTCACTCAACAAATAGTTATTAAGTGTCAACTATGTGCCAGGTATTATGCAAAATGCTAGGGATATTGCAGTAAAGCGAACACAGACAATCCCTCCCTTTCTGAAGCGGACGGTCTATACCTGTAAATCTATAACTGCGACAAATGCTATAAAACACAGGTAAAAGATACTATTGACCCTCCCTAATTAGTGGACCTGCCTTAGGAAGGTCAGAGAAGGCTTCCCTGCAGAGACAACTGATCTAAGAACTGACAATGGAAGAAAAATTCACAAAGGAAAGAATGAGGGGAAGGGAACGTGGCATTCTAGGGTCCTAGGTAAAGCAAACAGCAAGTACGAAGACCCTGAGGCAGAACTTCTGGAGTATTCCAGGTACTAAGAGACAGTCACTGTGTCTAAACTTTGCAGAGAGCAAAGTGAGCATATACAATTCAAGGTGAAGCTGGGGAGGAAGGCAGGTTCCAGATTATGTAGGGCATTATAATTAGAGTGACCATATAATTTTATCATATCCCGTCTGAAACTTTTCTGAAAGCAAAAACTATTAACAATCACACCAGGATGCAATTATATATATATATATATATATATTTTTTTTTTTTTTTTTTTAAAAAGAGTCCCCCCCCATCCCCCCCGGGGGGGGGGGGGGGGGGGT
>NW_016803136.1:2336053-2341557 GCF_001698545.2 Rhinopithecus bieti
AAAAAAAAAAAAAAAAAAAATACTGCGATTTCCTAGCAATGCCCAGTGACTTACCCTAATTTCAGTGAAACTTAAAAAAAAGTCCAGTGATAAAAGAGGAACTGTTAAATTTAAGTTTTGTACTACAGAAAATTTAGGAACAACCTAAAAGTAATCAATATGGAATTGGCTAAATAAGCTATAATACAAGAAAACCCCATGCAGCTATTAAAAAAGATTAGGCTGATCTACATATACTTGTATGAAGAGGGTTCCTCAATATATTATGTTTGAAAAAGAAGTTGAGCAGAAGTATGTATGTACATTCCGACTGCATTCTTGTAAAAACAAAACAAAAAGACCCTATACAAATAGATGCAGAGGAAAAGTCTGGAAGGGTAAGCAGGGACTCTGGATATGCATGTAGGTGGGGAGATGAGTCAAGTGGAGACTTCCACTCACCTCACATTTCTATACTATCTAAACACATTTAATTACATCATTCCACTTTTTTTTTTTTTTTTTTTACTAAATATGTAAACTCTCTTCATACAAGTATATGTGCATCAGCCCGGTCTTATTCTTTTTAATGACTACACTGTACTCGCTTGGGTGGATGTATTACAGCTTTTGTAACTTTATGCAAAATGCTTACAGTATAATGTCAAATGGGGGAGAAGACGCATGACTGTATGTAACTACAATGGCAACCACAAAAATTATTACGTATGAATAAAGACAAGGGCTTAGAAAGACGAGATTACGGACTCATTTCATCTTTTAGGGTGAAAGAACTGTGACTTTTTGTACATATGTGACATCACTATTATAAATGTAGTTAGGAAAAACAGATTTCTGTAATTTTCTCATTAAGGAGTCTATAATATCTGTATAGTAAAAAAGAATTCCTTTTTTGAAAAATAGAAAACGGGTCTTCGGTTCTAGAACACTTGCTTTCCATAACGCGGTGACAGCAACCACCAAAAGATAGTGCTGCAGCTGTAGCACTCATACAGCTTCAGAGACATTTTGGGCAAGAGAACAATATAATTAATGTTTTCCAAGGGCCTTCGAAGAAAGCTGTTGCTTACATAAACAATTCTTGTTATTCAAATATATATATATATATATATTCAACTTACAAAACAATGAACTACAGCACACCATTTAATCACAAGGAACTATATCCTAAAAAAGTACAAGACATTAAGCTGAGGCTGGTTTAATGGAAGGAAATAAAGTGAACACCAATGAAGACCTGATTCTTAGACTTTGTTGTTTATTTTTTGTTTCTGAAAAGATCCAGACACTAGTCTGAGTGTTAGAAATACTTTTGTAGGGCAAAGTCACTCGACTTCACTAGTTAAGTATTTAGGTCATGTTAGCACCCTGGGACATTCAAAAATCCTAAACACAGGCAAGATCTTTTTTCATTCTCATTTCCGAGATTACAGGGAGGCCCAGGAACTAAAATTAGCTCTCACGTGAAAATCAGCAGTTTATTCATTTTCAGTCTTTGTTGTTTAACACATCCAGCTTCCCAAAATAGCCCATTGTCAACAGGCTCATGGCCGATATCCCCAGAATGACTCCCGCTCTGCCACTGATGAATACAGTATCACCATTATAGACAGATTTTGAACAGACACATTTCTGTAATCCATGGTTAAAATAATAATCATTCTAATCTTGTAGAAGCTGAACCTGATATAACAACAACAAAAGCCAAAACCTTCTCAGTGTTACTCCAAGGTTGGTTTCTAGTCTTTAGATGGTCACTGAGGTGCTAAAAACGGTACAGTCTACCCAGCATGATAAAGCCCTTCAATGCTGGGTCTTTGGTTTAAAAACAAATCAGTTAAAATAAATAAACAAATAATAAAAACAAAAACAAATAGGGCCAGGCACAGTGGCTCACGCCTGTAATCCCAGCACTTTGGGAGGCCAAGGTGCGCGGATCACGAGGTCAGGAGATCGAGACCATCCTGGCTAACACAGTGAAACCCCATCTCTACTAAAAATACAAAAAATTAGCCGGCGTGGTGGCGGGTGCCTGTAGTCCCAGCTACTTGGGAGGCTGAGGCAGAAGAATGGCGTGAACCCAGGAGGCAGAGCTTGCAGTGAGCCGAGATCACGCCACTGCACTCCAGCCTGGGCGACAGAGTGAGACTCCGTCTCAAAAATAAATAAACAAATAAATAAATAAATAAATAATAAATAAATAAAAACAAATCAGTTAAGCGTCACATTCTATTCAAACTCAACTGACAGCACTGAACTAAACTGCAGGCTGTTCCTAAGGAACTGATTATTGTGAAAAAACAAACTAAAATCTAATTGCAATGGTCAGATATGATTATAACAAAGCAGTGGCACATGCAGGGAAGAAAAACAAGATATCACACTAGCCATCCTTGCCACCTTAATTATATCAGGCTTAACAACAATACGAGCACCTACCATGAACCAGTGTCTATACAATGCTAGTCATTCTACGTGCATTACTGCTAACCTTCATGACAACCATCCAAAGATGTCCTCTCATCTCTCCTTTTCAGGTGAGGAGACTCAGTCTCAGTAAAGCTAAGAAAATTACATAAAATCTCACAGCTAAGGCCAGGCGTGGTGGCTCATGCCTGTAATCCCAGCACTTTGGGAGGCCAAGGCAGGTGGATCAAGAGGTCAGGAGTTCAAGACCAGCCTGGCCAACATGGTGAAACCCCGTCTCTACTAAAAACAAAAATAAAAAAATTAGCCAGGTATGGTGGTAGGCACCTGTAACCCCAGCTACTCAGGAGGCTGAGGCAGGAGAATTGCTTGAACCTCAGGAGGCGGAGGTTGCAGTGAGCCAAGATCACTCCACTGCACTCCAGCCTGGGGGACAGAGCAAGACTCTGTCTCAAAAAAAAAAAAATTTCACAGCTGGAAATGGCACCCTCAAGACTGATACTTAACAAGACTATCTTAGAAATGCCCCCTCTATCCAAAACACCCCTGATTCCCTTAAGAGAGCACCTAGGAGTTAAGCAAATAAGTGACACTAACCCATCGAAGGTCTAATGTTTTGTCTGACATTTCTTTTCCATATTAGTTGAGTTTATATTTTGGTGATTCTTCTTTTTTTTTTGAGATGATTTCAGCTGCAACCTCCGCCTCCCGGGTTCACTCCAGTCTCCTGTCTCAGCCTCCTAAGTAGCTCGGACTACAGGCGTGTGCCACCACGTCCAGCTAATTTTTTTGTATTATTAGTAGAGATGGGGGTTTCACTGTGTTAGCCAGGATGGTCTCGATCTCCCGACCTCGTGATCCGCCTGCCTCAGCCTCCCAAAGTGCTGGGATTACAGGCATGAGCCACCGCGCCCGGCCCGATGATTCTTCTTTAATACAACTCACAGAATTAAATACAAAGCCATTGTAGGCTGGGCGTGGTGGCTCATGCTTGTGATCCCAGCACTTTGGGAGGCCAAAGCGGGCGGATCACTTGAGGTCAGGAGTTAGACACCAGCCTGGCCAACATGGTAAAACCCCATCTCTACTAAAAATACAAAAATTAGCCAGGTGTGGTGGCGCATGCCTGTAATTCCAGCTACTCAGGAGGCTGAGGCACATGAATCATTTGAACTCGGGAGGTGGAGGTTGCAGTGAGCCAAGATCGGGCCACTGCACTCCAGTCTAGGTGACGGTGTGAGACTCTGTCTCAAAAAAAAAAAAAAAAAAAAAAAAAAAAGATTGTAAAACGAAGAACATTCTACCAGTGCAGACAACCATCAACAACTCCTANGTGACAGAGCGAGACTCCGTCTCAAAAAAAAAAAAAAAAAAGAAATATTCAAAGATATGATTCAAGATAACTTTCTAGAAATAGAAGGCTCACTATGTTCCTAGGAAAAGATACAGAATTAGCAATACCAACACCTAGAAAAATTACCAGACTTGAAGGCTTACAAGAAAAAAAAAATCCTTTAGATATCTAGGCACACAAGTTAAACAATTGATTTTGGGGTTAGGGACGCAGTAGGGTAAAGGAGGCTACCTTTAGATTTCCACACAGCACCATTCAATAGTAGAAGACAAAAGAACACTGACTACAAAGCTCTTAGAGGAAAACAAGCGTGACACAATTTTATACTCAGCCAAACTTACTTTGATTATAATAACAACAGATAAACATTTTGAGTGTACAGGAACTCAAGGAAGAGAGTTTTCATGAGCTCTTTGTGAAGAAATTCCTAATGGAAAAAGTTTAATCAATACAGATAAATTAAGGAACTACAGTAAGTCTTCACTTAACATTGACAATAGGTTCTTTGACTTTAAGCGAAACCATATATAACAAAATCAATTTTTTTTCTCATCACTTATAAGGAAATGACGTTATTAGAGGACCTGCTACACATCATTTCATTAATGTTGCAGTTTCCAAGAACCTACTGGCAACACTAAGTGAGGACTTATCGTATATAGCAAAACAACCGGCACTGAGCATTTAAGCCATTTGAACCAGAGAGCTAAGATGAAAACACCTGTGAACCGTGGCTACATAATAAAATGTCAGTGTTTACAAATCACAGCAACATACACATAATCAAAATTCAGGACAGGAAACAGGAAAGGGAGAGGGACTTCCTCAGCTTTTATACAAAAGGGTCAAAAGACTTCATTTAAAGGGGACAAACTAAGTAGCAGAGATAGAAGCACACATTTAAGAAGATAAACTGGCTGGGCCCAATGGCTCACACCTGTAATCCCAGGACTTGGGGAGGCCCAGGTGGGCGGACTGCTTGAGCTCAGGAGCTTGAGACCAGCCTGGGCAACATGGCGAAAGCATGTCTCTACAAAAAGTACAAAAATTAGCTGGATGTGGGAGTACGGCGGTTGTGTGAGCCTGTGGCCCCAAATACTCAGGAGGCAGGAGGATCACTTGAGCCCAGGAGGTCAAGGCTGCAGTGAGCCAAGATCCCATCACTGTACTCCAGCCTGGCTGAGAGTGGGCCCCTGCCTCAAAAAAAAAAAAAAGAATATTAGCACTAAAAGAATGAAGACAAATAATATAATCAAATAAAATCAGGGGCACTAAAGGAAAGGTAGGTGAAAATCAGATTATATAGTGTAAAAAAAAAAAGCAACAAGAACAAAGCATGATATAAAATGAATGTGAAGTGAATAAATAGTAAACTCATAATACTCTCAGATTAGATCACAAAAGTCAAAATCTACTAACCATAATAAACTGTTTTAAACAAAAACTACAGCTAAAACAAAATGAGCCAAAGGTTGAAGATAAAAGCTTAACCAAAAGTATCCCAGACAACTACAAATAAAAAGGAAAACAGGAGTTATTTTACAACAGACAACCTTAATTTTTGGAGCAAAAGGATTAAATGAGCAACTATGTAGAATGGGTTAAAAATATAAAATGCTGGCTGGGCGTGGTGGCTCAAGCCTGTAATCCCAGCACTTTGGGAGGCCGAGACGGGCGGATCATGAGGTCAGGAGATCGAGACCATCCTGGCTAACACAGTGAA
>NW_016803136.1:2344837-2347747 GCF_001698545.2 Rhinopithecus bieti
ATATTTTTTTTTTTTTTTTTTGAGACAGAGTCTCACTCTGTCGCCCAGGCTGGAGTGCAATGGCGCAATCTCAGCTCATTCCAACTTCCACCTCCCAGGTTCAAGCAATTCTCCTGCCTCAGCCTCCCGAGTAGCTGGGACTATAGGCACGTGCCACCATGCCCAGCTAATTTTTTGTAATTTTAATAGAGACAGGGTTTCACCGTGTCAGGCAGGATGGTCTCGATCTCCTGACCTCGTGATCTGCCCACCTCAACCTCCAAAAGTGATGCAGCCGTGAGCCACTGCACCCAGTTGATAAAATTATATTCTGTGTTAAGGATTTAGGTGTGGTATAGAACAAAGCTGGAACAAAGTGGAAGCAAAGGCTCTAATTAGGAAGCTACTGCTATACCTGAATTAAGAGGCTAAAGGTTGAGTGTGGTGGCTCACGCCTGTAATTCCAGCACTTTGGGTAGCCGAGGTGGGTGGATGGCTTGAATCCAGGAGTTTGAGAGCAACCTGGGTAACATGGTGAAACCCTGCTTCTACAAAATATACAAAAATTACTCAGTGTGGTGGTGTGGTGGCATGCACCTGTGGTCCCAGCTACTCTAGGCGGGGGACTGGGGGGTGGGGTGCAGTGCTGAGGTGGGAGGATCACTTGAGCCTGGGAGGTGGAGGCTGCAGTGAGCTGAAATTGTACCACTGCACTCCAGCCTGGGCAACAGAGTGAGATCCTGTCTCAGAAAAAAAAAAAAAAAAAAAGGCTAGATCTAGATAAAGGTAACAATGGCAGAGAGAGGGAAACTGAAAGGAATCAGAGATATTTTGGAGGGAACATTTGTGAGATTTAGCAATGGAATCACATGTGAGCTAAGGGATGCTGTGTTTCGCGTGAGTCTCCCAAGGTTCTGGCTTGTTCAACAGGATAGGCAGTGCCACCCTAACTGGAGTTAGTAACTCTGGCACAGAACCATTTTTGAGGAGAAATCTAAATCTGAGCTGTATTTGAGACATTTAAGTGGAGATGGAGCCCAGAAAAGAGGTGTGTAGAAATAAACGTGTGAGTGATTTGCAAACAAACAAGTGAAGCCCTGGCACAGATGACAGCGATGAGGGAGAAAATGTAAAGTGCAAAGGAAAGAGAGCTGGAGAGCAAGCTTTGAAAACGCCTTTAATAGCTGTACGCACAGTCATCACAGAGGAAGTTCCGCCAGGAGACAAAGGAACACCAGAGTGGAAGAAGGAAAACCAGAGTTTTTAGTGTGGTACCAAGGAGGCCAAGGCAAGAGAGGATCCATGAAGGAACCAACCAGCAGAGTGACTTGCGGCTCAGAAGACAACGGAGGGCTGAAAATCAGAGTCAGTGATGTGAGGCCGCTGGAGACCTTTTGAAGAGCTGCTTTGGTAGTGGCAGAGTTAGAAACCACCCTGGCACCAGCTAAAGATTCAATGAGGGCAGGGAGTGGAAGCTCACACTTTTAATCCCAGCAGTGTGGGAGGCTGAGGCAGGAGGACTGCTTCAGCCCAGGAGTTTGTCAAGACCAGCTTGGGCAACAAAGAGTGACCCTGTCTCTACCGAAAAAAGAAAAAAAATTTAAATTAGCCAGGTGTGGTAGTGGACATCTGTAATCCTAGCTACTCAGGAGGCTGAGGCAGGAGGATCACTTGAGCACAGGAGGTCAAGGCTACAGTGAGCTGTGATTGTATCACTGCACTCCAGCGTGGGCAACAGAGTGAGACTCCGTCTCAAAAAAAAAAAAAGAAAAAAAAAAGGAAATCCTGTCACGTGCTAGAACATGGAGCGTCTTTGAGGATATCATGCTAAGTGAAATAAGTGAGTCAAAAACAACAAATACTGCATGATTCTACTTTAAGGTAAAGGTCTCTAAAGTCGTCTAACTCATGAAAAGGTTCTAGAAATCTGCTGCACAACAAAGAGCACAGAGTTAACACACTGTACACTTCAACTCGATTAAGGTGGGACATTTTATGTTGTGTTTCTCACAACAATAAAGAAAATTAAGTGGCCCTAAATTATTATTCAAGTACTGTACTGACATCCTTCCCACTTTTTCAACTCTCTGATACAGAAGACTTATTGAAGAAAATGTCCACTTTTTAAACACTCTCATAGGTCAAATAAGCTATTAGATAGTAATACACAAAAATACAGATCCTGAAACAATGGAAACAAGCATTACTGATAACCCTAAATTAACCAAAGAATCCAAAATCCTACTGGCAAAATATGAAACTGTACCTCGATCAATCAAGCTAATCTTTTCATTCTTTTATTTTATTTTATTTTTATTTTTTGTAGAGAAGGGGGTCTCACTATATTGACCAGGCCAGTCTTGAACTCCTGGCCTCAAGCAATAGCTTCCCAAAATGCTGTGATTACAAGCATAAAGCAGCCTGAAGTCTGGCCTTCAGGCTGATCTTTTAAATGACCATGCCTATGCTAACTAAAGAGCAAATAACAGAAAAGAAAAATCTAGTCATCCAAATACCTCTTTGCTCTTTCCAGGCATAGTTAAGAATACTGTGATTTTGGCCGGGCGCAGTGGCTCACATCTGTAATCCCAGCACTTTGGGAGGCCGAGGCAGGCAGATCACCTGAGGTCAGGAGTTTGAGACCAGCCTGACCAACACGGTGAAACCCCGTCTCCACTAGAAATACAGAAATTAGCCGAGCGTGGTGGCAGGTGACTGTAATTGCCATTTAGTAGAGACAGTGAAATCCCGTCTCTACTAAAAACACAAAAAAAATTAGCTGGGCGTGGTGGCACGTGCCTGTAATCCCAACTACTCAGGAGGCTGAGGCAGGAGAATTCCTTGAACCCGAGAGGCAGAGGCAGAGGTTGCAGTGAGCCAAGATCACGCCACTGCACTCCAACCTGGATGACAGAGCAAGATTCCAAAAAA
>NW_016803136.1:2351938-2354345 GCF_001698545.2 Rhinopithecus bieti
CACCCCTGCCCTCCAGCCTGGGGGACAGAGCAAGACACTGTCTCAAAAAAAAAAAAAAAAAGATTTATTACTTTTAATTTCTTTTCTTTTTGTTTTTGAGACAGAATCTCACTCTGTCACCCAGGCTGGAGTGCAGTGGTGCAATCTTAGCTCACTGTAACCTCTATCTCCTGGGTTCAAGTGATTCTCATGCCTCAGCCTCCCGAGTTGCTGGGAGGTTAATTTTTGTATTTTTAGTAGAGATGGGGTTCCACCATGTTGGCCAGGCTGGTCTTGAACTCCTGGCCTCAAGTGATCCACCCACCTCAGCCTCCCAAAGTGCTGGGATTATAGGCATGAGCCACTGTGCCCAGTCAAGATTTACTAATTTTTATGGGTACATGGTAGGTACATATATTTAGGGGGTATATGGGATATACATTTTATTTTTAGCAGATCAAATGTTTGTGGCAATCTTACATCTATCTAGCAAGTCTGTTGGCGCCATTTTTCCAATAACACATGCTCACTTTATGTCTCTATGTCACATTTCGGTAATTCTCACAATATTTCAAACTTTGTTGTGGTGATCTATGATCAGTGGTTTTTGTTTTTTGTTTTTGTGCGTGTGTATGTTTGTTTTTGTTTTAGTTACTCAGGAGACTGAGGTAGGAGGGTTGCTTGAGCCCAGGAATTTGAGACTACAATGAGCTATAATGCTACCACTGCACTCCAGCCTGGGCGACAGGGACCCTCTCTCGAAAAAAGAGAAAAAAGGCTGGGCGTGGTTGCTCACACCTATAATCTTCGCACTTTGGGAGGCTGAGGCAGGCAAATCACGAGGTCAGGAGATCGAGACCATCCTGGCCAACATGGTGAAACCCCGTCTCTACTAAAATACAAAAAGTTAGCTGGGCATGGTGGCGTGCAGCTGTAGTCCCAGATACTCGAGAGGCTGAGGCAGGGGAATCGCTTGAACCCAGGAGGCGGAGGTTGCAGTGAGCCAAGATCACACCACTGCACTCCAGCCTGGGCAACAGAGCGAGACTGTGTCTCACAAAAAAAAAAAAAAAAAAGTCTTTAGATCCCTACCAGTCACTAAGTTTTAGATCACGAAGAGCACAACCCTAAGTCTCTGCAGTCACTCTGAGATTTCTGTAGGGTAAGCAATAATTCGGACATCAAGAGCATTTTTCCAGAAGGAAACTGAAATGCATTTGGTCAATTCCTCTAACGTTATACATTAAAAAACTGAGACCAAGAGAGGCGAAGTGATTTGTCCTAGGTCGCATGGGAAGTTTAATCGAATGTCTCAGATTAACATTCAGGTGGGCTTTCTATTATATCGTATCCATTTGAATCACACAAGAATAATACAGTAAGTTTTCATCCGTTACCTACCTCACTCTTCCATTCAGATTTATCTGAACATGCTGCTTAAAATCTGGATATTTGGATGCCAGATACGCAAAGTCAGGAGGTTTGTCCTTGTATCTATTTCTTGCATGCATTGATTTACTCAGAGCCATCTTAAGGAGAGAAAGAGAGAGAGAAAATCAGCATATTTATTAAAAACCATTAATGGGGGCCAGGCGCAGTGACTCACGCCTCTAATCCCAGTACTTTGGGAGGCCAAGGCAAGTGGATCACCTGATTCAGGAGTCCGAGACCAGCCTGGCCAACATGATGAAACCCCGCCTCTACTAAAAATACAAAAAGTAGCCAAGCGTGGTAGCAGGAGCCTGTAATCCCAGCTACTCGAGAGGCTGAGGCAGGAGAATTGCTTGAACCCGGGAGGCGGAGGGTGCAGTGAGCCGAGATTGCACCACTGTACTCTAGTCTGGGCAACAAGAGCGAAACTCCGTCTCAAAAAAAAAAAAAAAATCAGTGGGGAAAGCTGTGGATGCCAAGTTAATAGTTATAGCCAACATGTCTTTGCCGATCAAGTGAGAAAGTAGAAATTACATTTTAAAAATATATACAATAAATAAGCACATGAAGAGATGCTCAACATCATTAGTCTTTAGAGAAATACAAATCAAAACCACGTGAGATACCACTTCATACCCACTAGGATGGCTACCGTCAACAAAAAAACAAAAATGAAAAATGAAAAAAACAGAAACAACAAGTGTTCTGCAAGGATGTGAAGAAATTGGAGCTCTCGTGCATTGCTGGTGGGAATGTGAAGTGGCACAGCTGTGTCGAAAAACGCTTGGCAGTTCTTTAAAAAGCTAAACATAGGGCCGGGCGCGGTGGCTCAGGTCTGTAATCCCAGCACTTTGGGAGGCCGAGACGGGTGGATCGCGAGGTCAGGAGATCGAGACCATCCTGGCTAACACAGCGAAACCCCGTCTCTACTAAAAAATACAAAAAACTAGCCGGACGAGGTGGCGGGCGCCTGTAGTCCCAGCTACTTGGGAGGCTG
>NW_016803136.1:2355339-2360792 GCF_001698545.2 Rhinopithecus bieti
AACAAAATACAGTATACCCAAACACTAAATATGATCAACAAAATACAGTATATCCAAACACTAAATACAGATCAACAAAATACAGTATACCCAAACACTAAATATGATCAACAAAATACAGTATATCCAAACACTAAATATGATCAACAAAATACGGTATACCCAAACACTAAATATGGATCAACAAAATACAGTATATCCAAACACTAAACACAGATCAACAAAATACGGTATATCCATACACTAAATACGATCAACAAAATACGGTATATCCAAACACTAAATACGGATCAACAAAATACGGTATATCCAAACACTAAATACGGATCAACAAAATACGGTATATCCATACAATAAATATGATCAACAAAATAACGGTATTTCCATACACTAAATACGGATCAACAAAATATGGTATATCCATACAATAAATATGATCAACAAAATAACGGTATTTCCATACAATCAATATGGATCAACAAAATACGGTATATCCATACAATAAATATTACGCAGCCCTAAGAAGGAATGAAACTCTGTCCCATGCTACAACATGGAAGAACCTCGAAAACATGATGCTAAGGGAAATAAACCACACACAAAAGGACAAATATTGTATGCTTCCACTTATATGAGGCACCCAGAAGAGGTAAACTTATTACACAGACAGAGAGTGGAATAGAGGTGATGAGGGGTTGGGGGAGGGAAGAATGAGGAGTTACTGTTTAATAGGTACAGAGTTTCACTTTGGAATGATGACAAAGTTCTGGAGATAGAGGTGATGGCAGCACAAGAGAATTAATACATTTAATGTCACTGAATGGTACACTTGAAAATGGCTAAATGGTAAATTTTATGTTTATTTTTCCATAATTTTAAAAATGTAGACAACGTAAGAGTGAATCTTTTTTTTTTAAATCAAGAAATAAAGCTGAAAATTATTCCTTTAAGAGCATCAGGCCAGGCACGGTGGCCCACACCTGTAATCCCAGCACTTTGGGAGGCTGAGGAAGGCGAATCACGAAGTCAGGAGATCGAGACCATCCTGGCTAACACAGTGAAACCCCATCTCTACTAAAATTACAAAAAATTAGCCGGGCGTGGTAGTGGGCACCTATACTCCCAGCTACTCGGGAGGCTGAGGCAGGAGAATGGCGTGAATCCGGAAGGCAGAGGTTGCAATGAGCTGAGATCGCGCCACTGCACTCCAGCCTGGGCGACAGAGGGAGACTCGGTCTCAAAAAAAAAAAAAGCATCAAAGTGACAGAACACAGTCTATATGATCTATAGCCAAGCATATCAGTTAGAGGTTAGTTTTGTTTTGTTTTGTTTGTTTTGAGACAGGGTCTCACTCTGTTGCCCAGGATGGAGTGCAGTGGCACAATCATACCTCACTGCAGCCTCAACCTCTGGTGCTTAGAGTCCTTCTATCTCAGCCTCCTGAGGAGCTGGCACTGTAGGTACGTGCCACCATGCCACCATGTCTGGCTAATTTATTTTCAATTTTATTATTTGTAGAGATCGGGTCTCCCTTTGTTGCCCAGATTGGTCTCCAACTCCTGAGTTCAAACGATCCTCCCGCCTCAGCCTTCCAAAGTGCTACAGCTACAGACATGAGCCACCACACCCAGCCTGGAGGTTAGCTTTTACAGTGTCCCTACAAGGACTGAATATTTGATAACGCACCATAATGTCACCAAAGTGAAAAAATATCTTTGATTCCAACTTAAAGTTTCAATCTTGTCATTCCTAGGTAGCTAAAACCAAATGAAAACAAATATAATTTTGTCTTCTTCCAGATTACAACAAGAAATAAAAGCAAATGTACATATAGCAAGAAATAAAAACTGAAAGAGAAACTATTATAATGGTTTAGTAAATCTCCAGGTAGTTGGTAATTTTAAAAATAGTTTACTATTATATATGTATATCTCTCTGGGTGGAAGTGACTTTTATTTTCTTAATATCTTTATTTTCTATTTTTTAAATAATGATCATTCTTCTACACAGTATTATGTAAGCCAAAAATCTAGGAGTCACCTGATAGTTTCTCATATCCAAGAAATCATCACTCCTGTAGGTTTTACCTGCTAAATACCTCTTAAATTAATCTATTTTTCCCTGTCCCCAACAATGTCAAGCCCAAAGGCTTTTTATTTTTATTTTTTGATACATGGTTTCATCCTGTTGGCCAGGTTGGTCTTGAACTCCTGGCCTCAAGCAATCCTGCCACCTCAGCCTCTCAAAGTGTTAGGATTATAGTTGTAAGCCACCACGCCCGGACAGAACAGCCTTTTTATTTATTTATTTTTATTTTATTTTACAGACTACATTGCCCAGGCCAGACTTTAAGTCCTGGGCTCAAGCAATCCTCCCACCTCGGCCTCCCAAATGGCTGAGACTACAGGTGTGTCCCACTGCACCTGGTTTACAGTAGCCTCTCAGTTGGTCTCCCCACATCCACTCTTGTTCTTACCATCCCTCCTTCCACCTCGCAGTGATCATTTCTAAACACAAATCTCAGTATGTCCTTCTCCTATGTCCACCTGCTCAAAACCTTACTCTTAAGATAA
Source organism: Rhinopithecus bieti (assembly GCF_001698545.2). NCBI lineage: Eukaryota > Metazoa > Chordata > Mammalia > Primates > Cercopithecidae > Rhinopithecus > Rhinopithecus bieti. The sequence continues at coordinate 2,357,913 of NW_016803136.1, forward strand.
AATAAAAAACATCACTTCAGCCTACATACAAGGCCCTACACGACCTGGCCTTGCCTATCTTTTCACCATTCAGTTTAAGTCACATGCCCTTGCTCTTTGTGTCCTTCCAGCCTGACCACAGGGCCTTTATACAGGCTATTCTTTTTGGGGTTTTTTGTTTTGTTTTTTTTAAGATGGAGTCTCGCTCTGTCGCCAGGGTGGAGTGCAGTGGCGTGGTCTTGGCTCACTGCAACCTCCACCTCGCGGGTTCAAGCGATTCTCCTGCCTCAGCCTCCTATGCGGGCTATTCTTTTTATCTGTAATGTTCTTTCCTCCCACTCTTCAGTTGGCGAATTCTTAGTCATCCTTGGGCTCACAGTTCACGCATCTTTTCTGAAAAGATCTTTCCTTCCCTAATCTCCCCAGTTAAGACAAATCCTCTATTATAACATCTCCCAGCAATAAATATTTTTCCTTTGCAATCTTTGTTACATAGTCATAAATCTGTCAATGCTATTTCAGATGGCTTTTTGACAGCTTCCTACACTGGAAATTAAACCAATTTCAAAAAAGAAGCGTTGTCTTCAATCCAGACTTTTCCAAATCACATATCCAACTGCCTACCATGTTTCTCACTTGAAGGGCTCAAAAATACATGTACAATATGCGCAAAATTAAATCACTTCTACCCACCCCAAACTGGTCCTCCTCATCTTCCCTGTCTCACCGAATGCACTGCTATCTTTCTTGTGATACACACATCAAAAACCTTCAACACCTTCTCCATGCTGCCTCCCTGATTCACAACACACCATGTCCCGAATAGTCTCTATCTCCCAATTATTTATTGACCTTATCCCATTCTTCACCCTTCACAACACCACCTCTCTGGCCCAGGTCATTATCACGTCTTTCTTGGGTTGCTCTAAGAGTCTCAAATTGATCTCTTCATAACCACTCTTGCCCTCTACCAGCCATTTTTCATTCAGCAGACAAGCCACTCCCCCCATGCAAATGTGAACATTTCCTTATTAAATCCCTTCAATGGCGTCCCAAAGCTCTTAGGCTAATAAAGTCTAAAATCATTAACAAGGCAGGCATAATCCAGGCCTTATCTGTCCCTCCAACTTCGTTTGTTGCCACTTTCCCCTTCCAGACACACTGGTCTTCTTCCACTTTCTCTGCTGCATGGTAGTCTGTCTCACCATCTCCTATTCTTACTGCCTGCAAGACTCTCCTCACCCTCCCACCATCGCCTTTCACCTCTGAAGGCCCACTAGCTCCTCGTATCACAATCTAAGCATCATTTTTCCCAGGCAGGCTTTCTCTGACCCCACAATCCAATCAGATGCCCATCTACATGCTTTCAAAGTACCCTGTGCTGCTTCTCCCTCAGAGATCCTCAGTTTACTACTGGGTGTGTAATTAATTTGCATATGTCACACACAGACCTGCAACCATATCCATCCTAATCTTCACTATACCCCCAGCAACTTGTATACAATAAATACTTGTTGAGTAAACAACTCAGAATTTGAGGGGATCAGTAGTCACCTGAAAGTTTTTCAGCATACCGTTACTACATTTTGCCCCTCACACTATGACTAAAACTGACTATATACCTGTTTTAATTTCCTAGCATTGACATACCTTTTACTGACCATCAGGAAAGAGAGAAGCATAAAAGTAGGATGGCCCCCAGTCCTCAAGAAAACATCAACTGGGCAAGATGGTGCATGCCTGTGGTCCTAGCTACTACGGAGGCTGAGGATGACTTGAACCCAGGAGCTCCAGTCCAGCCTGGGCAACACAATGAGATCCTGTCTCAAAATAAACAAATACAAATAATAGACTTTATTAAAAAGAAAATATCAAAAATGAAAATGTTGGCTGGGCACGGTGGCTCACGCCTATAATCCCAACACTTTCGGAGGCCAAGACAGGAGGACCACCTCAGGAGTTCGTGAGACCAGCCTGGCCAACGTGGAGACCATCCTGGTCAACATAGTGAAAGCCTGTCTCTACTAAAACACAAAAATTAGCTGGGTGTGGTGGCGACTGCCTGAAGTACCAGCAACTCAGGAAACTGAGGCAGGAGAATCACTTGAATCCAGGAGGGGGAGGTTGCAGTGAGCCAAGATCACACCACTGCACTCCAGCCTGGTGACAGACCAAGACTCCGACTCAAAAAAAAAAAAAAAAAAAACTAGCTAGGCATGGTGGTGGGTGCCTGTAACCCCAGCTACTCAGGAGGCTGAGGCAGGACAATCACTTGAACCTGGGAGGTGGAGGTTGCAGAGAGCCGAGATCGTGCTACTGCACTCCAGCCTTGGTGACAGTGAGACTCTGCCTCAAAAAAAAAGAAAAAGAAAAAAGAGAAAATGTCCTTTCTTGTGATTCTGGCAAGCAACAAAAAAGAAAACTAAGAGTAATTTCTTTAAGCTGATAGAAAATATTTTCCCTATTTATGGGGGACATGTGACCTTTATGGGGTATTTGCTACACGCATAGAATGTGTGATGATCCAGTCAGAGTATATAGGGTATTCACCACTTTGAGTAGTTTTTATATCTATGTGTTGGTAACATTTCAAGCCCTCTCTTTACCTATTTTGAAATACACATTGTTGCTGACTATAGTCACCATACCCTAACAGTGACTAAAGAGGCAGTGGCATGTGAGGGCTCTGTAACACATTAAGGAAAATTCCACAGACTACATAGCTGACATAGTGCACACACAACACGATACTCTGAATATATGTGAAACAAATTAAATTATAAATATGGCAGATTCGATTTATTTCCTACATTATTCAACTTTTCTGGTCAGAACAGATACAGAATGAGTCAATACAACCACCTCTTTTCTTTTTTTATTTTTTTTTTTTTTTTTTTTTTT
>NW_016803136.1:2362469-2366974 GCF_001698545.2 Rhinopithecus bieti
TTTTGTTTGTTTGTTTTTTGATGGAGTCTCGCTCTGTCGCTCAGGCTGGAGTGCAGTGGCACGATCTTGACACGCTGCAGCCTCCGCCTCCCGGGTTCAAGCGATTCTCCTGCCTCAGCCTCCCAAGTAGCTGGGATTATAGGCACCCGCCACCACGCCCGACTAATTTTTGTATTTTTAGTATAGATGGGGTTTCTTCATATTGGCCAGGCTGGCCTCGAACTCCTGACCTCAGGTGATCCGCCTGCCTCGGCCTCCCAAAGTGCTGAGATTACAGGTGTGAGCCACCGTGCCCGGCTGGATCAGAGCTATTAAGTGGTTTGTTCAAGATCTTACACTCAGAGGCCGGACGCCGTGGCTCACGCTTGTAATCCCAACAGTTTAGAAGGCCAAGGTGGGCGGATCTCTTGAGCCCAGGAGTTCAAGACCAGTCTGGGCATCATGGCGAAAACCCGTCAATACAAAAAATACAAAAATTAGCCGGGCGTGGTGGTGGTGCGCCAGAAGTCCAGCTACGTGGGGGACTGAGCTGGAAGGCTAAAGTGGGAGGATCACTTGAGCCCGGGATGTCGAGGCTGCAGTGAGCCGAGTTCCCACCACTGCACTCCAGCCTGGCAGACAGAGCAAGACGCAGTCTCAAAAAATAAATAAATAAATAAATAAATAAATAAATAAATAAATAAATAATAAAAATAAAAAAATTGGATGACATCAAGTCTGCCTGCCCTAAGCTGGAAGCTCTGTTAATGCATTTCAATTTATTTTAAACTCATTTCTACTGATTTTACCTTCTTGTAAGTGGAGTGAATATAAATCTCCCCCAGTTTGCGGCTGAGATAGAAAGGTTAGTGACTTTCAAAAGGCATACAAGTAGTAACAAAGTGAGGGCTAAAGTCAGCCTCTGGACCTAGTACCTCTTTCCATTAAAAAAAAAAAAAAAGGGAGCCTGCCTACGCCCTTGTCGTTAATGTGAACGCTTCTGGCAAACTATTGCCATAAAATTGGGAGATAGTAAGGATTAAGGAATGGAGACTTCAGCCTTATGCACAAGTGAGTGTACCAGCAGTCACCCAAAGAAAGCTGAGGAGGTGTTTTCATAATCTATTGTGTAACAAACCGCCCCAAAACGTAAGATTTAAAACAACAACCATTTTATTTGCTCACAGTTCTGCAATCTGGGCTGTGATTAGGCCAGCCATTCTGCTGGTCTTGCCAGTGGTCATAGCATCAAGTGGGGGTTGGTTCTGCTGAAAGAACTGGGTCTCTCTCCCTGTAGTCCAAGTTATTTCCCTGTCCATATAGCCTTTCCACATAATTTGTCTAGCAGAGTAGGAAGACTTTTTCCCCACCCCCCACCCCGGACATGGAGTTTCACTCTTATTGCCCAGGCTAGAGTGCAATGGTGCCATCTTGGCTCACTGCAACCTCTACCTCCTGGGTTCAAGTGATTTTCCTGCTTCAGCCTCCTGAGTAGCTGGGATTACAGGCGCCTGCCACCATGCCCAGCTAATTTTTTGTATTTTTAGTAGAGACAGGATTTCATCATGTTGGCCAGGCTGGTCTCAAACTCCTGTCCTGAGGTGATTCACCCGCCTCGGCCTCCCAAAGTACTGGGATTGCAGGCATGAGCCACCGCGCCCGGCCAGAATACTTCTTACATGTTGGCTCAGGGCTCCCAAAAGGGCAAAAGTGGAAGCTGCCAGGCCTTCTTAAAGCTTAGGTGCAGAACTACCACCTTGGCCATACTCTTGGTTAAAGCAAGTAAAAGGGCCAGCCCAGCCATTCAAGGGGAGGGGACTATGCCAGGATACCTTCCAATATTGGAAGGCGTGGTTCATCTCGGCAATCAATGTAACATATTACTACAGAAAGTTTTCCGGCCGGGCGCGGTGGCTCAAGCCTGTAATCCCAGCACTTTGGGAGGCCGAGACGGGCGGATCACGAGGTCAGGAGATCAAGACCATCCTGGCTAACACTGTGAAACCCCGTCTCTACTAAAAAATACAAAAAACTAGAAGGGCGAGGTGGCGGGTGCCTGTAGTCCCAGCTACTCGGGAGGCTGAGGCAGGAGAATGGCGTCAACCCGGGAGGCGGAGCTTGCAGTGAGCTGAGATCCGGCCACTGCACTCCAGCCCGGGCGACAGAGCGCTCAAAAAAAAAAAAAAGTTTTCCATCTTTAGTTGGTAGTGGCTTTGATACTACTTATAGCGTTTTATTTAGTGCATGCTACTGGAAAGGTGAAAGAAAAGATGGCCTCGGAGATAGGACTGGTGGGGTTGAAGTGATTCTATTTAAGATATTGGTAACTTTCTGTTAGCTCCAAAGAGCAACCCCGTTTACCTATAGGTCAGGCCCGAGAGACCCTAGTAGCACTGCAGCTGGGAAACCTGGCCTTTAATCCTGCCCACTATTTACTAACCCTGTGATTATAGGCAATTTACTTAAACACTTGAAGCCTTAGTTTGCTCAGTATTACAAAACAGGTTAATAATCTCATAGGGGCCGGGCACGGTGGCTCAAGCCTGTAATCACAGCACTATGGGAGGCCGAGACGGGCGGATCGCAAGGTCAGGAGATCGAGACCATCCTGGCTAACACGGTGAAACCCCGTCTCTACTAAAAAAATACAAAAAACTAGCCGGGCGAGGTGGTGGGCGCCTGTGGTCCCAGCTACTTGGGAGGCTGAGTCAGGAGAATGGCGTAAACCCGGGAGGCGGAGCTTGCAGTGAGCTGAGATCCGGCCACTGCACTCCAGCCTGGGCGATAGAGCGAGACTCTGTCTCAAAAAAAAAAAAACTCATAGGGTTGTGGGAATTAAAATCAGACAATGCATATAAAACAACAGAATGTCTAGCATATAGTAAGTTCCTAATAATTTTAATATTGCTCCTTATAACTTATCTGTCAGTTTTTTTTTAAGTATTCCATAAAGATAAAACATTTTAATAATTGAAAATTTGTAAACAACTTAAATAATATATAAAGGTATCAGAAAGACAAAAATTATCTAAAATCTCACCACAGCCAAGCACCATCAAATTTGGGTAATCTTACTACTAAACCTCTATATCTCATAAGGTTATACAACCAAATAATTTTTATACAAATAATAATATATATTAGTGTATATATGTAATTACATATATATACACACACACACATGCACATATACTCAAATATAACTCTTGGAGATTCTTCCACTTCCATCAATATAGTTCTATATTATTCTTTGTGATAGGTGTACAGTATTCCAGTGAATTGATATACCACTTTTCTTCTTTTGTTTTTTTTGAGATGGAGTCTCACTCTGTCGCCCAGGCTGCAGTGCAGTGGCGTGATCTCGGCTCACTGCAACCTCCACCTCCTGGGTCAAAGCGATTCTTCTGCCTCAGCTTCCCGAGTAGCTGGGATTGCAGGTGCCCACCACCATGCCTAGCTAATTTTTTTTGTATTTTTAGTAGAGACGGGGTTTCACCATGTTGGCCAGGCTGGTCTCAAACTCCTGAGCTCAAGTGATCCACCTGCCTTGGCCTCCCAGAGTGTTGGGATTACAGTCCTGGGCCACCGCACCCAGCTGGATATACCACTTTTTAAAAAACGAATTCACGGCCGGATTCGGTGGCCCAGACCTGTAATCCCAGCACTCTGGGAGGCCAAGGCAGGTGTATCACTTGAGGTCAGGAGTTTGAGACTAGCCTGGCCAACATGGTGAAACCCCGTCTCTACTAAAAATACAAAAAAATTAGCCAGGCGTGGTGGTGGGCACCAGCAATCCCAGCTCCTCAAGAGGCTGAGGCAGGAGAATCACTTGAACCCGGGAGTTGGAGGTTGCAGTGAGCCGAGATCACACCACTGTGCTCCAGCCTGGGCGACAGAGTGAGACTCCATCTCAAAAACAAACAAACAAGGCCGGGCGCGGTGGCTCACGCCTGAAATTCCAGCACTTTGGGAGGCTGAGGCGGGTGGATCACTTGAGGTCAGGAGTTCGAGACCAGCCTGGCCAGCATGGTGAAACCCCATCTCTACTAAAAATACAAAAACTAGCCAGGTGTGGTGGTGGGCACCTGTAATCCTAGCTACTCAAGAGGCTAAGGCAGGAGAATTGCTTGAACCGGGACCTGGGAGGCGGACATTGCGGTGAAGATCGTGCCACTACACTCCAGCCTGGGTGAGAGAGCGAGACTCTGTCTCAAAAATAACAAACAGGCTGGGCGCGGTGGCTCAAGCCTGTAATCCCAGCACTTTGGGAGGCCGAGACGGGCGGATCACGAGGTCAGGAGATCGAGACCATCCTGGCTAACACGGTGAAACCCCGTCTCTACTAAAAAATACAAAAAACTAGCCGGGCGTGGTGGCGGGCGCCTGTAGTCCCAGCTACTGGGGAGGCTGAGGCAGGAGAATGGCGGGAACCTGGGAGGCGGAGCTTGCAGTGAGCTGAGATCCGGCCACTGCACTCCAGCCCCGGCGACAGAATGAGACTCCATCTCAAAAAAAAAAAAAAAAAA
>NW_016803136.1:2369639-2373751 GCF_001698545.2 Rhinopithecus bieti
TATATATTTAAAATAAGAAAAAGAAGAGAAAATCAAATCTGTCAAAAAAAAAATCACAGCCTGACACGCAAGAAAAGACAGTTCAGAGGGGAAGCAAAGCCTCCTGTGGCCTCAGCCTCAGAAGCTGCTCAGGATAGCCATCCTCCGTGTGATGATTCTGTGATCCACATAGCCACAGCCTGTGGCACCACCATGTCAATGTGGGCTCCCAGGACCCCTGCAGCAAGAAAAGAGAGAGGATGGCTTCTCAGAGCTTCCACTCAGAAGTGACACACATCATTGACAACCAAATCAAGTCAGATGTCCCCACCTAACTTGGGTTGGGGAAGAGGGCAGGCGCTCCATCCCTCCATGTGCTCAAAATATTGCTGAAGAGTGATGATGTTCACTACACACACCTCATCCAGAAAGCACCACAGACAGACAAAACAGAATCAAAATGTAGACGAATATGGATTATACTCTAAAATGATCAACTCCTCAAAAAATTAAAGATCGGATTAGCCTGTGATCTGGCAATTCCACTTCTAGGTATATACCTCCCAAAACTGAAGGCAGAATCTCAGTGATATTTATACACCCTTGTTCACGGCTGCATTCTTAGCAACAGCCAAAAGGTGGAAGCAAGCCAAGTGTTCGATGATGAACAAATGGATGAACAAATTGTGGCACATACATACAATGGAATATTGACATTATTCACCTTCAAAAGGAAGTAAATTCTGACATGCTACAACATGAATGAACCTTGAGGACATTATGCTAAGCAAAATAGTCAGTCACAAAAAGACAAATACTGTATGATTCCACTCCTATAAGGTACCTAGAGTAGTCAAATTCATAGAGACAGAAAGCAGAAAGGTGACTGCCAGGGAATGGGTGAAGGAGAGAAAAAGGTTTTGTTATTTATTTTATTATTATTGGTTTTTGTTTTTGTTTTTTTTTTTGAGAAGAAGTTTCACTCTTGTTGCCCAGGCTGGAGTGCAATGGCACAATATCGGCTCACCACAATCTCTGCCTCCCAGGTTCAAGCGATTCTCCTGCTTCAGCTGGGATTACAGGCATGCACCACCACGCCCGGCTAATTTTGTAATTTTAGTAGATACAGGGTTTCTCTATGTTGGTCAGGCTGGTCTCAAACTCCTGAACTCAGGTGATCCGCCCACCTCAGCCTCCCAAAGTGCTGGAATTACAGGCATGAGCCACCGCACCCAGCCAATTTTCATTACTTTTTTTAAGTGAGGTGAAGGCTGGTGGCTCACGCCTGTAATCGCAGCACTTTGGGAGGCTGAGGCGGGTACATCACGGTCAAGAGTTCGAGACCAGCCTGGCCTAAATGGTGAAACCCTGTCTCTACTAAAAATACAAAAAAGTAGCCAGGCGTGGTGGCAGGCGCCTGTAGTCCCAGCTACTCGGGAGGCTGAGACAGGAGAATTGCTTGAACCCGGGAGGCAGAGGTTGCAGTGAGCTGAGATCACACCACTGCACTCCAGCCTGGGTGACAGAGCGAGACTCTATCTCAAAAAAAATTTTAAAAATGAAGTGAAGTCGGCCGGGCGCGGTGGCTCAAGCCTGTAATCCCAGCACTTTGGGAGGCTCGGCCTCCCAAAGTGCTGGGATTACAGGCTTGAGCCACCGCGCCCGGCCTACAACCACCTCTTTTCTAACTAACCTCCCACTATGGGCAATGGGTTCTTAGCTAAATATATCCTATTCTTCAGAGTTTAACTGGGCATGAACTTTTTTTTTTTCTTCTTGTTGAGACAGGGTCTCATTCTGCTGCTCAGAATGCAATGGTGGTATCATAGCTCCCTGCAGCCTCCAACTTCTGAGATTAAGCAATCCTCCCGCCTGCGCCTCCCAAGTAGCTGGGACTACAGGCACAGGCCACTGCACCTGGTTAATTTAGTTCATTTTTTGTAGAAAGGGAGTCTGGCTTTGCTACCCAGGCTCTAGCTTCAATTTTCGACACAGAATTTACCCATCTGACATTCCATATATTTTACTTTAAAAAAATCTCCCGTCAGTAAGCTTCAAGAGCGAAAATATTTTGTCTGTCTTGTTCACTGCATATCCCAACGCCTAAAATAGTGCCTGAGAGAGTAGGCACTCAAGTATTTGTTGATTGAAAGCACGATGGAACTCTTCCCCGTCCGGACCACTGACACAAAGCACTCTCATTGAATTTCAAAAAAAGCTCACTCCAAGGACTGAAACTTTTCTTCCTGGTTACTTGAGTCAGTCCAGAAAGCTACAGTTAATAATAGTAGAACCCTGAGAATGAGGCTTTCACTTTTTTTTTTCTTTCTCATCTCCATGTTTGTTTCCCTGGTTCCTCTTGACCATTAACCCTCTTCAACTACCATTCTCTTAATACATGGCCTGTAAAATAGTCTAAATTCCAATTTCAAAACTTAATATTCTTTCTGCACAGATCCCTTCCACCTCAACACCAATCTACATCTTTTCTCTTCGCATTCTCTCATAAATTCGACTTTTCCAACTAGTCCTGCCACTGCCATTTCTCCATCTCTTCCACTCTTTCTACGCTCTCATCTCATCCGCTCAGTTTGTCTTCCCGCCTCAGTTTTGGATTTCTCTAAACCTCCTAAACCCCGGGGAGTCTTTCCTACTTCAATCCTAGTCTCTATTCTATTCGCCAACTCCTCCCACTCATCCACTCTCAAACACCCCCGCGTGCGCACACACAGCCACATCAGGTCTCCCCTCCTAGACCCCGAAGTCGGCACCTCACTAGCCCAAAACTCAAGAATGAGGAACCCGGGTGATCCACAGGTTAAGCGACCTATGATAGTAGATCTGCGTGAGAAATATAAGTGACCCACCTCTGAGGCCGAGGTTCCTGCCAGACGTCGTGTCTGGCGTGGGCCTGTACAACCCTAGAATCTTAATGAAGCCGCAGAGGGAAACTCCTAGAAACGCAGAGGATACGCTCCCAGCGCGCCGCCATCTTGTGAAGCCATCTAGCCTCATGATTGGACAAATCCCTCTCGCGCGACCTGTGGCTGATCCTGAAGAAAGAAGAAACCGTCGCGAGACCTGGAGTTGGCTGCTCCTGACAGAAGGCGGGGGCGTGGTGGCAAGCGGAGACTTTTGCAGTGTGGCAGGAGGCGGACCTGCTCTCGAATTCGCGGGAAAACACTTAAAAGAAAAAGAAACAAGTTTTCCGGGCCCTGCTGCAGACTTACCTCTCACACCCACTGGGATTGGACAGGTTATGAAGATAAGGGTACGAGACTTGGGCGTGATGGCGTGCAGTGAGCGCTTTTTGTGCAACAGGTGTGTCCTCAGGCGGTGTGTCCTCAGGCGATGTCTCACTCACTGAATCATAAGAGATTCAGTGGGGTGGGGAAGAGTACTCTCATTTACAGCGAAGAACTGAGGATCAGAGGTTTTTGTTTGTTTGTTTTTTGATGGAGTCTCGCTCTGTCGCTCAGGCTGGAGTGCAGTGGCACGATCTTGACACGCTGCAGCCTCCGCCTCCCGGGTTCAAGCGATTCTCCTGCCTCAGCCTCCCAAGTAGCTGGGATTATAGGCACCCGCCACCACGCCCGACTAATTTTGTATTTTAGTATAGATGGGGTTTCTTCATATTGGCCAGGCTGGCCTCGAACTCCTGACCTCAGGTGATCCGCCTGCCTCGGCCTCCCAAAGTGCTGAGATTACAGGTGTGAGCCACCGTGCCCGGCTGGATCAGAGCTATTAAGTGGTTTGTTCAAGATCTTACACTCAGAGGCCGGACGCCGTGGCTCACGCTTGTAATCCCAACAGTTTAGAAGGCCAAGGTGGGCGGATCTCTTGAGCCCAGGAGTTCAAGACCAGTCTGGGCATCATGGCGAAAACCCGTCAATACAAAAAATACAAAATTAGCCGGGCGTGGTGGTGGTGCGCCAGAAGTCCAGCTACGTGGGGACTGAGCTGGAAGGCTAAAGTGGGAGGATCACTTGAGCCCGGGATGTCGAGGCTGCAGTGAGCCGAGTTCCCACCACTGCACTCCAGCCTGGCAGACAGAGCAAGACGCAGTCTCAAAAAATAAATAAATAAATAAATAAATAAATAAATAAATAAATAAATAATAAAAATAAAAAAAT
>NW_016803136.1:2377688-2380448 GCF_001698545.2 Rhinopithecus bieti
AGACTCCATCTCAAAAAAAAAAAAAAAAAAAAAAAAAAACAAACAGCAACAACAACAACAACAAAAAAAACTAATTCCCCTGTGGATGGATATAGGTTCTTTCCAATGTATCTGGTATGATCTATTACCAAATACTGTGATACAATGATAAATACATATCCTTGAAAACTTTTTCATATAAAATGAAAATGATCTGGAGACTCCACAGAATAGATTAACAAGATGTTCAACATCTGCCTTTTTCCAAATTTACCCTCAAATCTTCAAGGATGTAACTGGTCAGAGAAGTCCCTCAAACTTCCATACCCCAGCAAGGACAGTGCAGATGTCCAATTAGCCAATTACATCCTTTGCTACCTCTTTGTAGCAGGAAACTGATTCTGCACATCCAATAAATAATGCTGCTAATTATGAAATGTTGCCTAGCAGGTTATCAGAGCTGCTTTCAGCAGCAGCTGCCTACTGGACTGGAATCAACCCTTGAGGGCATCAGACTGGACTCCCTCTTTACTGAAATTAATTATTTCAAGGACTTTGTGGCCCTTCCCTGTCACTGTCCTTTGGCCACAGCCAGCCTGTCAACAGCCACAGGTCTCTCTGACTTTGTGTTTCAGAAAGTAATAATTGAGTGTCAGTTTCTTCTAGCTTAGAAAACCCTAGCTTCCTTATGGAAATGCGTCCACCTCCTTCTTAGGGACCAAGTTGACATACCAGGGACCTAATAGTCATTATAGTTGTCACAAAAGCTATATCCAGGCGGGTGCAGTGGCTCACGCCTGTCATCCCAGCACTTTGGGAGGCTGAGGAGGGTGGATCACCTGAGGTCATAAGTTCTAGACCAGCCTGGTCAACACGATGAAACCCCGTCTCTATTAAAAGTACAAAAAATTAGTCAGGCGGGGTGGTAGATGGCTGTAATCCCAGCTACTCGGGAGACTGAGGCAGGAGAATCGCTTGAACCCAGGAGGCAGAGATGACTGTGAACTGAGATCGCGCCACTGCATTCCAGCCTGGGCAACAGAGCAAGAGTCCATGTCAAAAAAAAAAAAAATTTATATCCTGTTCACAGAACAATGATTTTTTCTCAGCTTACATTTATGTAACTGAGAGAGCCACTTCAGTGATCCTCTGCACGAAGGATACCATATCTTCTTTTCCATTTCTTTATGGTGTTTGGGACAGGATCTCATTCTGTCACCCAGGCTGGAGTGTAGCGTCATGATCACAGCTCACTGTAGCCTCGACTTCCTGGGCTCTTGAACCCGGGACGCAGAGGTTGCCGTTAGCCGAGATCGTGCCATTGCACTCCCCCGGCGCAACAGAGGGAGACTCTGTCTCAAAAAATAAAATAAGTAAATAAATAAATAAATAAATAAATAAATAAATAATAATAGCTGGTGGAAGAATTGAATATAAATGTACATCTTACTACTGCCCTGCTTCCTGTTCCAAGTCTCATAAAACAGAACATACTTATTTTAAAAATTAAATAGTAAATTTCAGAATTAGTGTTATTGACACACCAGAAAATTTGATAATTCTCTGAAAAAATACAGAATGAATAGGAATACCATCTAAAATGCCAAGAAGTTTTTTATAGGAAGCTTAAGATGATTATAACATTTAACTGGAGAACAAAATATGCAAGAATAGCAAATAATGTTTTTCCACTTGGAAAAAAATTAAAATTACACCATACAAAAAATAATCCCATATGGATTAAGAAACAAAATAACCATAAAAACAAATAAAATTAACTAGGTACGATAGCTCATTCCTGTAATTCCATCACCTGGGGAGGCTGAGGCAGGTGGGTTGCTTGAGCCCAGGAGTTTGAGACCAGCCTAGGAAGCCAACGTGGCAAAACCCCATCTCTACAAAAAGCACAAAAATTAGCCGGGGGTGGTGGTGTGTGCCTGTAGTCCCAGCTACTTGAGGGTCTGAGGCAGGAGGATGGCTTCAGCCGGAGAGGTCGAGGCCACGGTGAGCCATGTTCACGCCACTGCACTCCAACCTGGGTGACAAAGCGAGACCCTGTCTCAAAAAAAAAAAAAAAAAAAGGAAATCTGTATCTACTGACACGGAAAATTTCCAAAATATGGAATAAGGTAAAAGGAAATTGTGAAACAGTAGTTTCGGTTTGATATTGTTTGTATAAAGTAAAACCAGAACACATTTCAATACGAAAATTTAAAGCATAAAGTAGCCATAGAAAAAGATCTGAGGCCGGGCGCGGTGGCTCAAGCCTGTAATCCCAGCACTTTGGGAGGCCAAGACGGGCAGATTACAAGGTCAGGAGATCGAGACCATCCTGGCTAACCCGGTGAAACCCTGTCTCTACTAAAAAAATACAGAAAACTAGCCAGGCGAGGTGGCGGGCACCTGTAGTCCCAGCTACTCGGGAGGCTGAGGCAGGAGAATGGCGTGAACCCGGGAGGCGGAGCTTGCAGTGAGCTGAGATCCGGCCATTGCACTCCAGCCTGGGCGACAGAGCGAGACTCCGTCTCAAAAAAAAAAAAAAAAAAAAAAAAAAAAAAATCTGAAAGGAAAAACCCTAGACTGAAAACAGTGGTTACCTTAGGGAAACCTCAGGGAAACTGGGTTGGAATGTTAGAAGTGGGACATAAGACTCTTTAATTTTGTCTATATCATTTGAATGTTTTACAATGATAATGGATTCATACATCATTTGTACGATTTAAAAATAGATTTAAGGCTGGACGCCATGGCTCACACCTGTAATCCCAGCACTTTGGGAGG
>NW_016803136.1:2382826-2407064 GCF_001698545.2 Rhinopithecus bieti
AAAAAAAAAAAAAAAAAAAAAAAATGAAGTGAAGTCTCACTCTGTCGTCCAGGCTAGAGTGCAGTGGTGTGATATCAGCTCGCTGCAACCTCCACCTCCTGGATTCAAGCAATTCCACTGCCTCAGCCTCCCGAGTAGCTGAGATATATAGGCACGTGCCACCACGCCTGGCTAATTTTTTGTATTTTTAGTAGAGACAGATTTCACCGTGTTAGCCAGGTTTGTTCCGATCTCCTGATCTCATGATTTGCCCACCTCAACCTCCCAAAGTGCTGGGATTACAGGCGTGCGCCACCACGCCCGGTCTGGAATTGTTTTCTTAATTTCCTTTCCATGTTGCTCATTGCTAGTACGCAGAAATGCAACTGATTTTTCTGGTTAATGTTGCATCTGGCAACTTTGCTGAATTCATTAGTTCTAACAGTTTTTTGGTGGAATCTTTAGGTTTTCTACATATAAGATCATGTCACATATGACTAGAGATACTTTTACATCTTCCTTTCCAATTTAGATGTCTTCTATCTCTTTTTCTTTCCTAATTATTCCGGCGCGGTACCATGTTCAGTAGAAGCGGCAAAAGCAGGCATCCTTGTCTTGTTCCTGACCTTAGATGAAAAGCTTTTGGGCCAGGCACCATGGTTCACACCTGCAGTCCCTGCCATTCAGGAAGTTGAGGTGGGAGGATTGCTTGAGCCCAGAAGTTTGAGGCTGTAGTGAGCCCTGGTTGTGCCACTGCACTCCAGCCTGCATGACAGAGCAAGACCCTGTCTCTTAAAAAAAGAAAAAGAAAAAAAAAAAGGAAATGTTTTCGGTCTTTCACCATTGAGTATAATGTTAGCTTGAGATTTTCATATATGGCCTATATTATGTTGAGATAGTTTCCTTCTATTACTAGTTTTTTGAGTGTTTTTCTTAAGAAAGGGTGTTGAATTTTGTCAAATGCTTTTCTGCATCAATGGTGATAATCATATGGTTTTTTTTTTTCCTTCATTCTGTTAATGTGGTATATTCATTGATAGATTTTCATAGGTTGAACCAGGCTGGAGTGCAGGGGCATGACCATGGCTCACTGCACCCATGCATACCTGGGCTCAAATTATCCTCCCACCTCAGCCTCTTTTTTTTTTTTTTTTTTGAGACCAGGTCTCGCTCTGTCGCCCAGGCTGGAGTGCAGTGGCTCGATCTCTGCTCACTGCAAGCTCCACCTCCTGGGTTCATGCCATTCTCCTGCCTCAGCTTCCCAAGTAGCTGGGACTACAGATGCCCGCCACCACACTTGGCTAATTTTTTGTATTTTTAGTAGAGATGGGGTTTCACTGTGTTAACCAGGATGGTCTTGATCTCCTGACCTCGGGTTTCCGCCCACCTCGGCCTCCCAGTGTGCTGGGATTACAGGCATGAGCCACTGTGCCCGGCCTCCACCTCAGCCTCTTAAGTAGCTACAACTACAGGTGCACACCATCACATCCAGCTAATTTTTTAAAAAGACAGTCTTGCTATGTTGCCCAGGCTAGTTTTGAACTCTTGGCCTAGAGCAATCCTTCCTTCCACCTCAGCCTCCCAAAGTGCTGGGATTACAGACGTGAGCCACCACACCCAGCATGAATACCTTATTATTACTTTTTTTTTTTTTTTTTAGATAGGGTCTCACTCTGTCACCCAGGCTGGAGAGCAGTGGCATGATCTCAGCTCACTGCAACCTCCACCTCCTGGGTTCAAGTGATTCTCCTCTCTCAGTTCTCTGAGTAGCTGGGACTACTGGTGCATGCCACCACACCTGGCTAATTTTGTGTTTTTAGTACAGACGAGTTTTTACCATGTTGGCCAGAGCGGTCTCCTGACCTCAGGTGATCTGCCTGCGTCGGCCTCCCGACATGCTGGGATTACAGGCCTGCGCCACTGCGCCCGGCCTGCATGAATACCATTTTTAACACATCGATTTGAATTGTCCTGTGGGTAATTTATGTACTTCCCACATATGCTTGAGTTTATTTCTAGGCTTGTTTCATTGATCTGTCAGCTTATTTCTATACATGTACACATTTGTTTTAATTAGTGCAGCTTTCTATTACTATACAGTATCATATAACATAAGGCTGCTATGTTAATCTTGTTTTTCAGAATTTGCCTAACATGTTGATGCTTCTAAATAAACTCTAGAACCATTTTATTAAGTTTTCTACAAAAATCCTTTTGGGATTTTGTTATTGTCATTACATTTTCTGTAGAGAGATCGGTTTTGAGAGGATTGGCATTTCCTCAATATTGACTCTCCTACCCATATTTAATAAGACTTCACCCTAGAATCCAAGACCATTCACAACAGTTCCAACCTACCGCTTCCTTTGGTGTTTAACCACCTTCCAGCCAACTTCACCATGATCTGGTCTCTGAACATACTCTGTGTTCTTTTCTGCCCCTTTCTCTTCACCCAGACTAGTCTCTCTTTCTGAAACATCCTCCTCCTCTTCTTTCCACAGTTTCCTGGCCGGGCACGGTGGCTCACACCTGTAGTCCCTAGCATTTTGCAGGGCTGAGGTTGGCAGATCACGAGGTCAGGAGATTCAGACCATCCTGGCTAATATAGTGAAATTCCGTCTCTACTAAAAATACAAAACATTAGCCAGGCATGGTGATGCACGCCTGTAATCCCAGCTACTCGGGAGGCTGAGGCAGGAGACTCACTTGAACCCGGGAGGCGGAGGTTGCGGTGAGCCCTGAGATCGCACCGCTATACTCCAGCCTGGGCAACAAAAGCAAAACTCCGCCCAAAAAAAAAAAAAAAACAAATCCCCACAAGTTGTCTGTGAACCCCTCGTTGAAACACTGTTTTATTTATTTCTTGAGACAGTGTCTGTCTCCATCATCCAGGTTGGAGTGCAGTAGCACAATCTTGGCTCACTGCAACCTCTGCCTCTCTGCAACTTCGACTTCCCTGGGCTCAAGCCATTCTCCCACCTCAGGCTCCCAAGTAACTGGGACTACAGGCGCCCACCATCACACCCTGCTAATTTTTGTATGTTTTGTAGAGACGGGGTTTCACCATGTTGTCCAGGCTGGTCTCAAACTCCTGAGCTCAATTGATCCACCCACCTTAGCCTCCCAAAATGGTGGGATTACAGGCATGAGCCACCGTGCCCGGCCCAAACGTTACCTCTTCTAATCTTTCTCTCTTTTTTTTTCTCTCTCTCTCTCTCTTTCAATAGAGACAGGGTCTCACTGTGTTGCCTGGGCTGGTCTCGAACTCCTGAACTCCAGTGATCCTCCCACCTCAGCCTCCCAAAGTGTTGGGATTACAGGCTGAAGTCACCACGCCCAGTCGAGATTAAGAATTTTAAAGAAGGGGCCGGGCGCGGTGGCTCAAGCCTGTAATCCCAGCACTTTGGGAGGCCGAGACGGGCGGATCACAAGGTCAGGAGATCGAGACCACCCTGGCTAACACGGTGAAACCCCGTCTCTACTAAAAAAAATACAAAAAAAAAAAAAGAAAAAAACTAGCCGAGCGTGGTGGCGGGCGTCTGTAGTCCCAGCTACTCGGGAGACTGAGGCAGGAGAATGGCGTAAACCCGGGAGGCAGAGCTTGCAGTGAGCCGAGATCACGCCACTGCACTCCAGCCTGGGCGACAGAGCGAGACTCCATCTCAAAAAAAAAAAAAGAATTTTAAAGAAGGTATTGCAGCCAGTAAGTGGCTGGATCAGAGCTCAAATGACTGTCTGGCTCGTAGGCACCGTCTTTCCTCTCCACTATGTACTTGTCCTTTCCAACACCTCTGCAGAATAGGCTCCCCGATTACTTCCAGGGCCCTGTGTGCAGGGGTCTGGGAGCTTAGTAGTCTCTTAGGCCCTGGAAGAGTAAAGGAAAAGATGCATGTGGGGTACTGTGTTTTTAAATACTCTCCACTGAGCGCAGTGGCTCGCGCCTGTAATCCCAGCACTTTTGGGAGGCCGAGGCGGGCGAATCATGAGGTCAAGAGATCGAGACCATCCTGGCCAACATGGTGAAACCCCGTCTCTACTAAAACTCTAAAACAGATACAAAAATTAGCTGGGCATGGTGGTGCGTGCCGGTAGTCCCAGCTACTTGGGAGGCTGAGACAGGAGAATTGCTTGAATCCAGGAGGCGGAGGTTGCAGTGAGCTGAGATCACACCACTGGACTCCAGCCTGGGTGACAGAGGGAGACTCCATCTCAAAAAAATAAATAAATAAAAAATAAATACTCTCAACTCAAAACATATTTTATTGTTTAAGGCAGCTTCAGTTGGGTGTTCTCTTACAACTGAATGTATCTTTTATTTATTTATTTATTTTCTGAGACAGAGTCTTGCTCTGTTACCGAGGCTGGAGTGCAAGGTGTGATCTCAGCTCACTGCAGCCTCTGCTTTCTGTGTTCAAGTGATTCTCCTGCCTCAGCCTCCCGAGTAGTTGGGATTACAGGCACGTGCCACCATGCCCAGCTAATGTTTGTATTTTTAGTAGAGACGGGGTTTCACCATGTTGGCCAGTCTGGTCTCAAACTCCTGACCTCAGGTGATCCACCTGCCTCAGACTCCCAAAGTGCTAGGATTACAGGCATAAGCCACCGCGCCCAGCCAGGAATCTGCTTTTTTTTTTTTTTTTTTGAAATGGAATTTTGCTCTTGTTGCCCAGGCTGGAGTGCAGTGGTGCAGTCTTGGCTCACCGCAACCTCCGCCTCCCAGATTTAAGCGATTCTCCTGCCTCAGCCTCCCGAGTGGCTGGGATTACAGGTATGTGCCACCACGCCTGGCTAATGTTTTGTATTTTTAGTCGAGATGGGGGTTTCTCCATGTGGGTCAGGCTGGTCTCGAACTCCCAGCCTCAGGTGATCTGCCCACCTCGGCCTCCCAAAATGCTAGGATTACAGGCATGAGCCACCGCACCCAGCCAAGAATCTGCATTCTTAACAACACGCCAGCTGATTCTAATGTGAGTGGCTTGTGAGCCACACTTGGAGAGACACTGACTTCAAGAGTAGAGGGAAGTGGCCGGGCACGGTGGCTCAAGCCTGTAATCCCAGCACTTTGGGAGGCCGAGACGGGCGGATCACGAGGTCAGGAGATCGAGACCATCCTGGCTAATACGGTGAAACCCTGTCTCTACTTAAAAATACAAAAAAAACTAGCCGGGCGACGAGGCGGGCGCCTATAGTCCCAGCTACTCGGGAGGCTGAGGCAGGAGAATGGCATAAACCCGGGAGGCGGAGCTTGCAGTGAGCTGAGATCCGGCCACTGCACTCCAGCCTGGATGGCAGAGCGAGACTCCGTCTCAAAAAAAAAAAAAAAAAAAAAAAAGAACAGAACTATTAATGACAAATCTACCAGCTGGCCTCCGCTCTCTAAGAAAGTCCAGGGATTCTGAGAGTCACATAGAAAAACCCCAAGTCCCCTAGTCTCTCCCTAATCTGGCAATTCCTCCCCTCCCTTGTCCTCTATGTCATTCAGTTAGGACTGCAGGACTAGAGGTATCTCAGCACGTTCACTGGAGCATTAAAAAGTTCACTGGTGACCGGGCGCGGTGGTTCACGCCTGTAATCCTAGCACTTTGGGAGGCCGAGGTGGGCGGATCACCTGATGTTTGGAGTTCAAGACCAGCCTGACCAACATGGAGAAACACTGTCTCTAATAAAAATACAAAATTAGCTGGGCGTGGGGGCGATGCCTGTAATCGCAGCTACTCGGGAGGCTGAGGCAGGAGAATCACTTGAACCCGGGAGGCGGAGGTTGTGGTGAGCCGAGATTGCACCATTGTACTCCAGCCTAGGCAACAAGCGTGAAACTCTGTCTCAAAAAAAAAATATCCACTGGCTGTGGTTGGGAAAGGTGAGAGCCACTCCGGGGTCACCAGCAGAGATAGGCTGCTGGAAACTGGGAGAACAGAACCTAGTCTTGGTGAGGATGTGGCACAATAGGAACACTGATGGGGGGAATGTAAGTGGGTCCGACCACTCTGAAAAATAATTTGACCCAATAGTTCCACTCCAGGGTACATATCCCAGAGAAATTCTTATACTTGTAGTCTAGGAAACCTAAACACCCAGGATGCTTTTAGCAGCATTGATTTTTCTTTTTCTGTCTTTATAAGACAGGGTTTCCCTTTGTGCCCAGGCTGCAGTGCCGTGGCACCATTGTAGCTCACTGCAGCCTCAACTTCCTGGGCTTAAGTGATCCTCCCACCTCAGCCTCCTGAGTAGCTGGGACCGCAGGTGCACGCCACCACACCTGGCTAATTTTTGTACCTTTTTTTTTTTTTTAGACAGCGTCTCCTCTGTCACCCAGGCTGGAGTGCAGTGGCACAGTCTTGGCTCACTGCAACCTCCGCCTTCTGGGTTCAAGCAATTCCCCTGCCTCAGCCTGCCAAGTAGCTGGGATCCTCCCACCTCGGCCTCCCAAAGTGCTGGGATTTCTGAGCCACCAGCTCAGAAAAAAATTAATTAATTAATTAAAAAGTAAATAAATAAAATGAGAGAAAGACAAAGTTCCTTAGCCACTACTGGAATCTCTTGAGGTTATTTACCCTCTGTACCTCATCTCTCCTCCATCAGGCACTAGCGACCCGGGAGCAAGATGTTAGGCCTCCACCGGGCGCAGTGGCTCACACCTGTAATCCCAACACTTTGGGAGGCTGAGGTGGGCAGATCATGATGTCAGGAGTTCGAGATCAGCCTGGCTAATATGGTGAAACCCCGTCTCTACTAAAAATACAAAAGCTAGGTGGGCATGGTGGCACAAGCCTGTAGTCCCAGCTACTTGGGAGGCTAAGCCAGGAGAATCGCTTGAACCCTGGAGGTGGAGGCTGCAGTGAGCCGAGATTGTGCCACTGCACTCCAGCCTGGCCAATAGAGGGAGACTCCATCTCAAAAAAAACAAAAAAGATGTTAGGCCTCAAGAGGCCAATGGAAGCTTATAAAAACTCCACCTCCGCCTCCACCACGCAGACTGCGACCAGCCCCTGTCCTGCTCCTCCCAGTATGTGTCTCACAGCTTACATCTGTCACGAAGGCATGGCCTCATTTCCCAGCGGAGCTGATTGCATGTTTGGCTAATATGACATTTTTCTCTGATGACAACAGGACTATGTGGGACACTGTATTTTTGGACAAGAAAGTCATTCCAGCATCTACCTTCTCCTATCATACTGCCTCCAAACCATTCCCACTGTTCCTCTTTTGCATCCTCCAGCCTCACATCTGGTGGGCCTCTAGGTTTCCTTTTGCATTTCTCGTGATGAGCCTTCCTTGGCTCTTTCTCACTGTTCGTAAGCTCAGCAGCTGGCCTAGAGCTCTCCTGAGGCTTTCTTTTTTTTTTTTTTGAAACAGAGTCTTTCTCTGTCGCCCAGGCTACAGTGCAGTGGCGTGATCTAGGCTCACTGCAGTCTCTGCTTACTTGATTCAAGCGATTCTCCTCCCTCAGCCTCTCCAGTAGCTCGGATTAAAGGCATGCACCACCACGTCTGGCTAATTGTTATATTTTTTAGTACAGACGCGGTTTCACCATGTTGGCCAGGCTGGTCTCAAACTCCTCACCTCAGGTGATCTGCCCACCTTGGCTTTCCAAAGTGCTGGGATTACAGGCGTGAGCCACCGCACCCGGCCCCAAAGTGCTGGGATTTTAGATGTGAGCCACTGGGTCCAGCTCCATCTAGTTTTAATCCTTTGTCTTAAAATGGAAAAGTAGGCCGGGGGCGTGTGGGCTCGAAGCCCTGTAATCCAGCACTGTTGGGGAGCCGAGAGCGCGCGGATCACCGAGCGGTGTCAGGGATGCGAGCGACCATCCTGGCTAACACGGGAAACCCCGTCTCTCTAAAACAATACAAAACAAAACCAGCCGCGGTGCGGCGTCGGTGAGTCTTCGCGCAGGAACGGGCGGCGGGAGTTCGGAGGCAGGAGAATGGGCGTAAACCTGGGAGGCGGGAGCTTGCAGTGAGCTGAGCATCGCGGCACTGCATCAGCCCTGGCGACAGAGCCAAGACTCCCGTCGGCAAAAAAAAAAAAAAAAAAAAAAAAAAAAAAAAAAAAAAAAAAAATTGGAAAATGTAATGCTAGGGTGGGAAGGAGACTTGAATGGACCGGGGATACTTAGCTCTTCCGTGGCAGATTTTGGACCGGAACCCAGACCCCCTGTGTCTCCTGAGGGATAGAGGTGAGGGAGAAGGACCCACAGCCACTAGCTCAGCCTTGCCCCAGCTCCTCCCAAGGCCTCAATACTCAGCCCTTTGAAGATGCTGGGTACTAAGCAGTTAATAAGGCTACCACTCTGGGGGTGGGAAGAGCCTGCCTCACCTGTCAGCCGGTCCATTGCACAACTTGACAAGTTGAGGCCAAGGACTCTTCCCACACTAGGTCCAGCTGTAGAGGGGAAAGGTTAGGGTGCAGGGAATAACAAGGAAGCTGGACACTAGTCCTACCTCCCCCTCAGGTCCTACTCCCTCTCCCTGCAGGGATTGGGGTGGGTTGAACTTAAGAGAGGCGTATCAGGGAAGCAGGGGTGGGAAAATAGTTTCTCCGTAAGAGTTGAAGGAGGCAGGGCTCGTACTTTTTCTCACCTCTGAAGTGTCTTTTATTTCAGGGAGGGAATTTGTGGACAAGATAGAAAAGAGGCTGGGTGCCGTGACTCACACCTGTAATCCCAACACTTTGGGAGGCTGAGGCGGGAGAATCGCTTGAGCCGAGGAGTTTGAGACCAAACGGGGCAACACAGCGAGATCCTGTCTATACAATTTTAAAAATTAACCAAGCATGGTGGCGCATGCTTGTCGTCCCAGCTATTTGAGAGGCTGAGGCAGGGGGATGGCTTTAGGAGTTCGAGGATACAGTGAGCCGTGATGTGCACCACTGCACTCCAGCCTGAGTGACAGAGCAAGACCTTGTCTTAGAGACAACAACAACAACAAAACACCATGTAGGCCAGGCGCAGTTGTTCACCCCTGTAATCCCAGCTACTCAGGAGGCTGAGGCAGGGAGAATCTCTTGAATCTGGGAGGCGGAGGCAGCAGTGAGCTGAGACTGCGCCACTGCACTCTAGCCTGGGTGACAGAGTGAGACCTTGTCTCAAAAACAAAACAAAACAAAACAAAAAACAAAAACATGGAAAGGAGAAGGAAGTGCCCGGCACAGTGGCTCACGCCTGTAATCTCAACACTTTGGGAGGCCGAGGCAGATGGATCACTTGAGGTCTTTCCCAGGGCCTTTCCCAGGGCCACAGCCTTTCTCAGGTGTGCCATGAAGATGGCCATACTTAGCCTCTGTTCAGCAATTCCATCACAGCCTCTGAGCAATCCAATGAGAGGCTTTTTGTTTTGTTTTGTTTTGTTTGTTTGTTTGTTTTTGTTTCCCAGCTACTTGGCAGGCTGAGGCAGGGGAATTGCTTGAACCCAGAAGGCGGAGGTTGCAGTGAGCCAAGACTGTGCCACTGCACTCCAGCCTGGGTGACAGAGGAGACGCTGTCTAAAAAAAAAAAAAAAGGTACAAAAATTAGCCAGGTGTGGTGGTGTGCACCTGCGGTCCCAGCTACTCAGGAGGCTGAGGTGGGAGGATCACTTAACTCCATCTCCCAGGTTGGAGTGCAGTGGTGCCATCTCGGCTCACTGCAAGCTCTGCCTCCCGGGTTCACGCCATTCTCCTGCCTCAGCCTCCCGAGTAGCTGGGACTACAGGCGCCTGCCTGCCACCACGCCCGGCTAATTTTTTGTATTTTTTAGTAGAGATGGGGTTTCACCGTGGTCTCGATCTCCTGACCTCGTGATCCACCGACTTGGCCTCCCAAAGTGCTGGGATTACAGGTGTGAGCCACAGCGCCTGGCTTTCATATTTTTAAAGTAGTGATAAGTGTAAAGAGCATTTCAACATAGTGCAACCATCAATAATATGATATGAAAATATCTGATTTCTGCTGAGGACAAAGGCACAGGTACCATTAATACTTCAGTGGTTTGTTGCCTATGCTCATAATGGAAAGAAATGCTATATTTTATTTATTTATTTATTTTATTTTTCACCGTGTTAGCCAGGCTGGTCTTAAACTCCTGACCTCAGGTGATGCACCTGCCTGGGCCTCCCAAAGTGCTAAGATTACAGACGTGAGCCACCTCGTCCAGCCAGAAATCTATATTTTAGATACAAATTAGTGTATATAAAGATGTAATTTTTTGGCTGGGTGCAGTGGCTCACGCCTGTAATCCCAGCACTTTGGGAGGCCGAGGCAGTTGGATCACGAGGTCAAGAGACTGAGACCATCCTGGCCAACATGGCGAAACCCCATCTCTACTAAAAACACAAAAATTAGCCGGGCGTGATGGCGGGCACCTGTAGTCCCAGCTACTCAGGAGGCTGAGGCAAAAGGATCGCTTCAACCCGCGAGGCCCAGGTTGCAGTAAGCTGAGATCATGTCACTGCACTCCAGCCTGGTGACAGAGCAAGACTCCATGTCAATAATAATTTTTTTTTTTTTTTGTGAGACGGAGTTTCTCTCTGCCGCCCAGGCTGGAGTGCAGTGGGGCGATCTCGGCCCACTGCAAGCTCCGCCTCCTGGGTCTACGCCATTCTCCTGCCTCAGCCTCCCGAGTAGCTGGGACTGCAGGCGCCCGCCACCTCGCCCGGCTGTTTTTTTTTTTTTTTTTGTATTTTTTAGTAGAGATGGGGTTTCACCGTGTTAATTGCCGGGCGCGGTGGCTCAAGCCTGTCAATCCCAGCACTTTGGGAGGCCGAGACGGGCGGATCACGAGGTCAGGAGATCGAGACCATCCTGGCTAACACGGTGAAACCCCGTCTGTACTAAAAAATACAAAAACTAGCCGGGCGAGGTGGCGGGCGCCTGTAGTCCCAGCTACTCGGGAGGCTGAGGCAGGAGAATGGCGTAAACCCGGGAGGCTGAGCTTGCAGTGAGCTGAGATCTGGCCACTGCACTCCAGCCTGGGCGGCAGAGCAAGACTCCGTCTCAAAAAAAAAAAAAAAAAGATGTAATTGTTTTTCCCATCCATATTCAAGGACCCCAGGTCATAAGACATCCTGGCCTCAAGAAATTCATCCCTTCTCAATCCAACTCTTCCCCAGGAGTCCCAAGGCCTCCAGAGACAAGCAGCCTAAAATCTATTACCTGCTTGAATGAAGAGCGGGAGACGGCAGGTACGCAGTTCTCACCCAGTGCCAGCCCTTGGTGTGTCTCTGGGCTCCCTCTGGCAGGCCCCAGTCGAAGGGCAAAGTGGAGGACATTTGGCTTGAATTGGAAAAGATTTCAGAACTATGTGGTTTGGTGCTCTCTGACCATGAGTGGATAGGTGGGAGCTGCTGATGGTTAACATCTCAATATAACATTTTCCCATGTTACCTTTACGGTGTTTACACACAATCCTAACGTGCCTAATCATCTTTCCTTCGCTCCCCTCCCCTCCCTTCCCCTCCCCTTCCCTTGCCTTCTCTTTTTGAGATTGAGTCTGGCCCTGTTGCCCATACCAGAATGCAGTGGCACAATCATAGCTCACTGCAGCCTTGAACTCCCGGACTCACAAATAATCTTTTTTTTTTTTTTTTTTTTTTTTTTTGAGATGGAGTCTCACTCTGTCGTCCAGGCTGGAGTGCAGTGGTGTGATCTCGGCTCACTGCAACCTCCGCCTCCCGGGTTCAAGCGATTCTCCTACCTCACCCTCTTGAGTAGCTGGGATTACAGGCACACACCACCACACCTGGCTAATTTTTCTATTTTAGTAGAGATGGGGTTTCACTGTGTTGGTCAGGCTGCTCTCGAACTCCTGACCTCATGATCCACCCACTTCGGCCTCCCAAAGTGCTGGGATTACAGGCATGAGCCACCGCACCCAACCCTATTTCTTTTCTTAAAGGAAAGTAGAAGCAGCAGATTAGAAAAGTCTGATCAGCAGCTGCTAAGAAAACACATAATACTGAGGCTGGGCATGGTGGGTCATTACACCTGTAATCCCAGCACTTTGGGAACCTGAGGTGGGAGGACTGCACAAAACCAGGAGTTGAAGACCAGTATGGGCAATATAGCGAGACCCCTCACCTCCACAAAAAATTTTTAAAAAAGCAAAACAAAAAACTAGCTGAGTGTGGTGGCATGCCCCTGTCATTCTTGGTACTTGGGAGGCCAAGGTGGGAGGATTGCTTGATCCCAGAAGTTCGAGGCTGCAGTGAGCTATCATTGTGCCATTGCACTCCAGCCTGGCCAAGACAGCAAGACCCTGTCTCTGAAAAAAAAAAAAAAAAAAACAATAAAAATGGCCGGGCATGGTGGCTCACGCCTGTAATCCCAGTACGTTGGGAGGCTGAGGAGGGTGGATGACCTGAGGTCAGGAGTTCAAGACCAGCCTGGCCAACATGGCAAACCTCATCTCTACTAAAAATACAAAAATAAGCTGGGCTTGGTAGTGGGCGCCAGTAATCCCAGCTGCTCAGGAGGCTGAGGCAGGAGAATCACTTGAACCCAGGAGGCAGAGGTTGCAGTGAGCTGAGTTCGCACCACTGCACTCCAGCCTGGGAGACAAGAGTGAGACTGTTTCAAAACAAACACACAAAAAACAATAGAAATAAATAAATAAATAACACATCATGCCTAAGATAACGGAAAACACCCTGAAACATACAGAAGGTTTTTATTTTTGTTTTGTTCTTTTTTGACACATGCTACTCTGTCATCCAAGCTGGAGTGCAGTGGCGCAATCTCAGCTCACGGAAACCTCTGCTTCCTGGGTTCAATCCTGCCTCAGCCCCCCGAGTAGCTGGTATTGCAGGCTTGCACCACAACACCAGGCTAATTCTTTTTGTATTTTTAGTAGAGATGGGGTTTCACCATGTTGGCCAGGCTGGTCTCAAACTCCTGACCTCAGGTGATCCACCTGCCTCAGCCTCCCAAAGTGCTGGGATTATAGGCATGAGCCACCACGTCCAGCTGAAGATTTTTTTTTTTTTAATGGCAGATGAGAATTCAAAAAATCACAGAAAATTGGAAAAGCCTGGGCAACATGGTTAAACCCCCATCTGTACTATATATATGTATATTTTTATATATATATATTAGCTGGGCATGGTGGTATGAGCCTATAGTTCCAGCTACTGGGGAGGCTGAGGTGGGAGGATTACTGACCCTGGGAGATTAAGGTTGTGATGAGCCATGATCCTGCCCCTGCACTCTAGCACTCAGGGTCGACAGAGTAGGACTCTGTCTTAAAAAAAAAAAAAAAGCCAGGTGCTGTGGCTCACGCCTGTAATCCCAGCACTTTGGGAGGCCGAGGCGGGCAGATCATGAGGTCAAGAGATCAAGACCGTCCTGGCTAACACGGTGAAACCCCGTCTCTACTAAAAATACAAAAAATTAGCTGGGCATGGTGGCGGGCGCCTGAAGTCCCAGGTACTCAGGAGGCTGAGGGAGGAGAATGGTGTGAACCCAGGAGGCGGAGCTTGCAGTGAGCTGAGACCACACCACTGCACTCCAGCCTGGGTAACAAAGCGAGACTCTGTCTCAAAAAAAAAAAAAAAAAAAAAAGGGAAAGATTAAAGATTTAGTTGGTATAGGAGCAGATAATTATATGTATTTTAATTTCCCTAATTGCTTCTCTGACATCGCAATAACTGATATTTATCACTATAATCCTATATTCTGAACAAAAAGGCAGAGAACATAGATTTGTTAACCTATACCTAGGAAAGAAGAGATGGGTAGAATATTTTTAGCACAGTTTCCAAGCAAGATGGTAAAATAAAAGTTTTGGTGCTTAGGTAAATCTGTAGGTTCTGGATAGTTGAAGTTTTGAAATTAATATTACACTCAAGACCACATCTGCCCTTAATCCTGGGGTTCTTCTTACAGGATACTTTGCTTTTGTTTTGTTTTGAAAAGAGTCTCGCTCTGTCTCCCAGGCTGGAGTGCAGTTGCACATATTGGCCAAGCTGGTCTCAACCTCCTGACCTCAGGTGATCCTCCCGCCTTAGCCTCCCAAAAGTGCTGGGATTACAGGAGTGAGCCACTGTGCCTGGCCTTCTTACAGGATACTTTTAAGTTTCCTATGCTCCCCTAGGAGGAAAAGGAGGCAGTGGGGATCACAGGACTCCTGGAGGAGCACCCGCTTCAGTTCACATGGGAACATCCATAACAGATTACAGACCGTGAAGAACAGAGCCCAGGCGGCTTTCATTATCCTCCGATGATGGCAGATTACAGACCGTGGAGAACAGAGCCCAGGCGACTTTTACTCATCCTCTGATCATCAGCCAGTACCAAACCACACAACCTTTTTTTTTTTGAGATGGCGTCTCACTTTTTTGCCCAGGCTGGTCTTGAACTTCTGGGCTCAAGTGATCCTTCCACCCTGGCCTCCCAAAGTGCTGGAATTACAGGCATGAGCCACCGCACTCCGCCATATCAAACCACAGAATTGTGAAGCCTTTTTCAAAGTGAAATATCTTCAACTTTGCTCTTGCCCCAGGCCTCCCAGTAAACAGCCAAGAGTGAAGCTTTTGAATTTAGTTGGTCCAACACCTGCCTTATACAGATGAGAAAACTGAGGCCCAGGTATGAAGTTAGTATAAAAGTAGCATTCTTTCTTCCTGAACTATTTTGGTAGAATTCAATGATAAATCCATCTGGGTCTGGAGTTACTTTGTGGGAAAGGATTTAATTTCATTAATATTTATTTCTTGGGACATTCTTTTACCATTCATCATTTCTTCTTGTGATAATTTTCTTTTTCCCAGATTGTGCCTGTTTCTACAAGATGTAGAAATTACTGAAATAATGTGGTTTGTAATGTCATATAAAAACATTTAAGGAACTGGCTGGGCGTGGTGGAGGGACCTGTAATCCCAACACTTGGGGAGGCTGAGGCAGGTGAATTACTTGAGTCGGGGAGCTTGAGACCGCCTGGTCAACATGGCGAAACCCCGTCTCTACTAAAAAAAAAAAAAAAAACCACAAAAATTAGTGGTGGCACCTGCCTGTAATCCCAGCTACTGGCAAGGCTGAGGCACGAGAATCGCTTGAACCTGGGAGGTGGAGGTTGCAGTCAGCTGAGATTGTACTTCACTCTAGCCTGAGCAACAGATTGAGACTCCATCTCAAAACAAACAAACAAATAAACAAACAAACTGCCCTGCTACTTTTAACCATTTACATTCGACAGTACATGAGGGTTCCAGTGTTTCCACATCCTCGCCCACAGTCTTAATTCTCTGCTTTTTTTCTGTAGTGGCCATCCTAATGGGAATGAGGTTTTGATTTACATTTCCTCAACGATTAGTGACTTTGAGCATCTTTTCACGTGTTTCTTGGCCATTTGTATACCTTCTTTGGAGAAATGTCTGTTTAAGTCTTTTGCCCCTTTTTTTTTTTTTTTTTTTTTTGAGACGGAGTCTCACTCTCGCCCAGGCTGGAATGCAGTGGCGCAATCTCGGCTAACTGCAAGCTCCACCTCCCGGGTTCAAGCCATTCTCCTGCCTCGGCCTCCCGAGTAGCTGGGACTACAGGTAACCACCACCACGCCCGGCTAATTTTTGTATTTTTAGTAGAGATGGGGTTTCACCGTGTTAGCCAGGATGGTCTCAATCTCCTGACCTTGTGATCTGCCTGCCTCAGCCTCCCAAACTGCTGGGATTACAGGCGTGAGGCACCACACTTGGCCTTGTCCATTTTATTATTATTATTATTTTTTTCTGTTATTGAGTGAATGATGTACCTTTCTGCATCCTTATATTTAAGGTGTATATTATAAGTGGTGGCGCATGCCTATAATCCCGGCTCCTTGTGGGGCTGAGGCAGGAGAATCGCTTGAACCCGGGAGGCAGAGGTTGTGGTGAGCCAAGATAGCGCCATTGCACTCCAGCCCGGGCAACAAGAGCGAAACTCCGTCACTAAATAAATAAATAAAAGAAGCATATGCTTCTTCTCAAAATCCAGTTTGAGAACGTTTTTCTTCTAATCCGAGTGTTTAGCCTAATTGCAATTACTGATTGTTATCTTTTGCTGGATAACAGATTACCCCGAACATAGAAGGGGGAACATGTTAAGCAATAATAAACACTGATTATCTTACACAGTTTCTGGGGTCAAGGAATATGGGAAGAGCTTAGATGGATGGTCTGGCTTGTGGTTGCTCAGGAAGGTTCAGTCAACATATCAAGATATCTGCTGGGGCTATAGTCACCTTAAGGCTTCACTGGGACTAAAGAATCTGCTTTCCCAGCCTGGCCAACATGGTGGTCTCTACTAAAAATACAAAAAATAACTGGGCATGGTGGTGCATGCCTGTAATCCCAGCTACTCAGGAGGCTGAGGCAGGAGAATCTGTTGAGCCCAGGAGGCGGAGGTTGCAGTGAGCCGAGATTGCACCATTGCCCTCCAGCCTGGGTGACACAGCAAGACTCTGTCTCAAAAAGAAAAAAGAAAAAGTCCACTTCCATCATATTTTATTCACACAGCTGTTGGCAGGAAGCCTCAGTTCCTCACCATAGAGACCTTTCCATAGGGCTGCCTGAGTATCCTCACAGCATGGTGGACCATGGTAACCCCAGGAGTGAGTAATACAAGAAAGAAAGCAATAAGGAAACCTCAACATCTTTTATGACCTATTCTCGGAAGTCACATAACCATTACTTCCACTATACGCTATTAACCAGAAGCAAGCCACTAAGTCCAACCAACATTCAAGGCAAGGCCAATTAAGCGCTACTTTTTGAAAGTAAAAGTAGGAAAAGGATGACCGGGCACAGTGACTCACGCCTGTAATTCCAGCACTTTGGGAGGCCAAGGAGGGCAGATCACAAGGTCAAGAGATCAAGACCATCCTAGCCAGCATGGTGAAACCCCATCTCTACTAAAAAATACAAAAAAATTAGCCGGGCGTGGTGGCGGGCACCTGTAGTCCCAGCCACTCAGGAGGCTGAGGCAGAAGAATGGCACGAACCCGGGAGGCGGAGCTGGCAGTGAGCTAAGATTGCGCCACTGCACTCCAGCCTGGGCAACAGGGCGAGACTCCGTCTCAAAAAAAAAAGGGCCGGGCGCGGTGTAATCGTAGCACTTTGGGAGGCCAAGGTGGGTGGATCACAACGTCAGGAGTTCAAGATCAACCTGACCAATACAGTGAAACCCCATCTCTACTAAAAATACAAAAATTAACTGGGCATGGTGGCGCATGCCTGTAGTCCAAGCTACTTGGGAGGCTGAGGCAGAAGAATCACTTGAACCCAGGAGGCAGAGGTTGCAGTGAGCCGGGATTGCACCACTGCACTCCAGCCTGGGTAACAGAACGAGACTCTCAAAAAAAAAAAAAAAAAAAAAAAAGATTGCGTTGCATGGTTTCAGCTTGCACTGTCCTATTTGTGGTCCTGCACCGCCATGCAAAGTGAAGGCTGCTGGGTAAGCAGTTTCTACACGGTTGTTGTCTTCACATCTGATGCTGGAGTTTGAGGTCCCCAGGGCAGGCAGTTGGTAAAGTGGAGAATGAGCTGGAACTCACTAGCATGAACGGGAGCCCATGAGGGCAAGCTGGAGACCATGTCAGTTCTTCTTGCTTCTAATATTGGCGGTGTGGGCGTCAGGGAGAAACCAGGGATCATTGCACAGAGATAAACACCGACACCTGGCCCAGGAGTCAGAGAAGCTGAAGAAAGATTCAGAAGGTGAAGCAATTCCAGGTGTAGCTGCTGCCTCCTGCCAATTAGTTGAGGCATCAGATAACCAGCACCAAGTGTCAGCTGCGGAACGGCTGCTGCTTCAATTCAGCCCTCCAATCTCTCACAAGACTCTCTTGTGTAGTCCTCAATTGGGTTCAGGGGCAGAAAAAAAAAAGAATCATCTGTGGCCCATGCTAACTGGAAACACACAGAAAAGGGAACTCTGGGCGGCCGGGCGGCGGTGGCTCAAGCCTGTAATCCCAGCACTTTGGGTGAGGCCGGAGACGGGCGGATCACGGAGGTCAGGAGATCGAGGACCATCCTGGCTAACACGGTGAAACCCATTCTCTACTAAAAAAAAAAATACAAAAAATCTTAGGCCGGGCGAGGGTGGCGGGCGCCTGTAGTTCCCAGCTACTGCGGAGGCTGAGGCAGGAGAATGGCGTTAACCCAGGAGGCGGGCTGGCAGTGAGCCAAGATCCGGCCACTGCACTCCAGGCCTGGGGCGAACAGGAGCGAGACTCCGTCTTCAAAAAAAAAAAAAAAGGAAAAGGAAAAGGGAACTCTGGGGAAAGGGATTCTGGGAAAGGGAATTCAGCCACCATACTTACCATATAGTTTAATGGCTGTGCATGGAGGCCCCGAAGTCTGACTTCTCAGATTAGATCTGTTTCCTTTATTTCAAGTCGTATGTCCAAGGGTAAGTTTCTTAGTCTTTCTGGGCCTCAGTTTGCTTGTCTCTAAAATGAAGATCTAACAGTAGCGCTTAGTTATTTGAGTTTTGGGGGTTTTAAAATTATTTTATTTCGCTTTCATTTTTTGTTTCGTTTTTGTTGTTTTTGAGATGGAGTTTCGCTCTCGTTGCCCAGGCTGGAGTGCAGTGGTGCAAACTCGGCTCACCTCAACCTTTGCCTCCCAGTTTCAAGCGATTCTCCTGCCTCAGCCTCCTGAGTAGCTGGGATTACAGGCATGCGCCACCATGCCTGGCTAATTTTGTATCTTTAGTAGAGACAGAGTTTCTCCATGTTGGTCAGGCTGGTCTTGAACTGCCGACCTCAGGTGATCCGCCCGCCTCGGCTTCCCAAAGTACTTGAATTATAGGCGTGAGCCACCACGCCCAGCCTTTTAAATTTTTATTTGTGTAAAAACTTCTATGCTAGTTTGAGGCTTAAATGAGATAATACATATAAATTGTTAACATATTATTGACACATTATCAATAAGACTTGCCTTATTGGAAATGTTTAATAAGCATCAGCCATGTTGGCCAGGTGCAGTGACTCACACCTGTAATGCCAGTACTCTGGGAGGCTGAGGCAGGACGATTGCTTGAGTCCAGAAGTTTGGAACCAGCCTGGGCAACATAGGGAGACCCTGTTTCTACAAAAAAATTTAAAATTAGCAGGAGGTGGTGGTGCACACCTGTAGTCTCAGCTACTCAGGACACTGAGGCAAGAGGATCGCTTGAGTCCGGAAGGTTGAGGCTGTAGTGATCCAACATTGTGCCACTACGCTCCAGTCTAGGAGACTGAATGAGACCCTCTCTCAAAACAGAACAAAACAAAAACAAACAAATAGACAAAGATATATCAGCCATGATTATTAGTTGTGTGATCTTCCTGGCCCTCAGCTTTTTTCATCTGTAAGGTGGGGATAACTTCCTTGGCCTACTTCACAGGCATGTATTGAGAATCAAATGAAATAAATAATTCAAATAAAATAGAAATAATTCGATGAATAACATATCACCACTTCATAGCAGAGGTGGCAGTCAAAATGATGATAAGCATAGTTCTTAGTTCCTTCCAGCCTCCATATTGGTATCCACTCCAGTGACTAATCGAAAGCCAGCTCTTCCATGATTATTAATCAAAAAAGCAGTTATCCAAATGTACCATATTATTGTAAGGTGTTAATAGGGAAACTGAATGCAGAGGATATTGAACTTTCTGTACTTAACTATCTTTGCCATTTTTCTGTAAATATAAAACTGTTTACCGAAAAAAAAATAAGTTTACTGAAAAAAATTTGATGTAGAAAAGAAAAGAATGTCATTGTCAAACTTTAGCAGGATTCTCTGGAAGGCTTATTAAATACACTTTGCTGGGTCCCAGCCCCAGAGTTGCTGATTCAGTAGCTCTAGGGTGGAGCCAGAGAACTTGCATTTCTTTTTTCTTTTTTTTTTGAGACAGAGTCTTGGTCTGTTGCCCAGGCTGGAATGCAGTGGTACGATCTTGGCTCACTGCAACCTCCGCCACCTGGGTTCAGGCGATTCTTCTGCCTCAGTCTCCTGAGTAGCTGGGATTACAGGCATGTGCCACCATACCCGGCTAATTTAACATTTTTAGTAGAGATGGGGTTTCTCCATGTTGGCCAGGCTGGTCTCAATTTCCTGACCTCATGATCCACCCGCCTCGGCCTCCCAAAGTACTGGGATTACGGGCATGAGCCACTGTGCCCTGCCGAGAAGTTGCATTTCTAACAAGCAGTGCTGAAGCTGCTGATCTGAGGATGACACTTTGAGAACTGCTGACTTAAAATGTAAAGTAGTACGTGGGTTTCCTGCCTTTCCTATGAACAAAGGCTCCTATTCATCACGCTCTGCCATTTCTTGGTTCGTTCTGTCCATGACATCACCCAACATTTACCACGAGGCAAGAAGAAGGAGACAGCTGATGACTGACTGAGCAGGATGATACTAAACGGGGCCTGCAGAATCGCTTTTACTCTGCTTTTCTCCAGCCTCTTCAAAGCATTAAGCCATGGATCCAAACTATGCTTAAAATAACACACAAACACATATTTAAATATGTATATGTTAAATATATAATACATATATATTTGATGCATACATTTCATTACAGGTTGAGCATCCCAAATCCCAAAATCTGAAACCCGAAATGTTTCAAAATCTAAAAATTTTGAGCACCAACATGACACTCAAGGAAAATGCTCATTGGAACATTTCAGATTTTGAATTTTTGGATTTGGGATGTTCAACACATAAGTATTATGCAAATATTCCAAAATCTGAAAAAGAAATCTGAAATCTGAAACACTTCTGGTTGCAAACTTGCAGATAAGGGAATACTCAACCTGCAAAAAGAAATACATGGGCTGGGCATGGTGGCTCATGCCTGTAATCCCAGCACTTTGGGAGGCTGAGGCAGGAGGATTGCTTAAGGCCAGGAGTTTCAGATCAGCCTGCACAACATGGCAAGACCCTGGCTCTGCAAAAAATTACAAAAATAAGCTGAGTATGGTGGTGGGTGCCTATAGTCCCAGCTACTCAGGAGGCTGAGGTGGGAGGATCACTTGAGCCCATGTTGTCAAGGCTGAAGTGAGCCGTGTTCATGCCTCTGCACTCCAGCCTGGGTGACAGATCTCAGGCTGTCTCAAAAATAAATAAACAAATAAATACACACATACATGCATACATACATGCATACATACATACATACATGTTCATAGAGGAAAATTAGGAAAAAAAGGAAAAAAATTACAGCTTCCCAAAGACAACCACTTAACATTTTGTCTGTTTTGTCTATTGACTTCCCAAATTTTATTTCAACTAGGTTTTGAGGGTTTTCTTTTAAACATTACTTTTGCTTCTTTTATCTTGTTTTGTGGTTTTCTTGTTTGTTTGTTGTTGTTGTTGTTTTGAGACAGAGTCTCACTCTGTCACCCAGGCTGGAGTGCAGGGGTACCATCTTGGCTGACTGCAAGCTCCGCCTCCCAGGTCCCAGTTCAAGCAATTCTCCTGCCTCAGCCTCCCGAGTAGCTGGGATTACTGGCGTGTGCTACCACGTCCGGCTAATTTTTGTATTTTTAGTAGAGACGGGGTTTCACCATGTTGGCCAGGCCGGTCTCGAGCTCCTGACCGCAGGTGATGCACCTGCCTCAGCCTCCCAAAGTGCTGGGATTACAGGCGTGAGCCATCGCACTCGGCCCAGGTAAACTGCTTTAATCAGACTCTGCTGTTCTCAAGTCTTCACCTCTCTGTTGCTGAGGGAGTTACGTAAATGTCACCAAAGAGCCAATGGGGAGGGGATATGCTTCTTGATCTTGGTCGGCCTTGTTCCATGGTGGTCTCCTGTTCCAGGTGTACCAGGTAAATCATCTCTGTCTGTCTCAGGCAGAGGGTAAAAGAGGGTAGGACAGCAGCATTGAGGGAATGTATGAGTGGGAGGCAGGAAGGGTCTGCACTGAGTGTGGATAACCTGCTGTGTGGCCACATCCTCATCCATCCATGTGGCATTCTCTTATCACAGCCATGAGATCCCCCCTCTCTAAAGGAGTAGAGTGTTGAAGCTGGAAGAATCCATTTCTTTTTGTTTTTGTTTTGAGACAGAGTCTTGCCCTGTCGCCCAGGCTAGAGTGCCGTGGCATGATCTCGGCTCACTGCAACCTCTGCCTCCTGGGTTCAAGTGATCCTCCTGCCTCAGCCTCCCAAGTAGCTGGGATTACAGGCACCTGCCACCGTGCCCCACTAATTTTTTTTTTTTTTTTTTTTGAGATGGAGTCTCGCCCTGTCGCCCAGGCTGGAGTGCAGTGGCCGGATCTCAGCTCACTGCAAGCTCTGCCTCCCTAGTTCACGCTATTCTCCTGCCTCAGCCTCCTGAGTAGCTGGGAACTACAGGTGCCCGACACCTCGCCCGGCTAGTTTTTTATATTTTTTAGTAGAGACAGGGTTTCACCGTGTTAGCCAGGATGGTCTCGATCTCCTGACCTTGTGATCCACCTTCCTCGGCCTCCCAAAGTGCTGGGATTACAGGCGTGAGCCACTGCGCCCGGCCAAGAATCTGTTTCTGATCCCAAGCCTAGACATGCCAAGCTACCCTTTCTACTCCATAGTACCCATGCCACTGTGGTAGGAGATTTGCCTCTGGGGCTTGCCCAGGAATCAAGATCTTTTCAATAGTCAATTAAAAGGGGTTTATTGAACTTCAGATGAGGCTGGGTGCCCAGTTCCTGCTCTTTTGCTTCCTCTTCCAGTGCCCTACCTGTCTTTCCTCTCTAATAAAATCTTATCTGGAGCGGAGGTGGGGAGAATTGTGTCCAGCTATCATACCTCTTCCTGAGTCTTTTGGTTTTACTCTTGAATGTGCAGCTTGTGCGTTTAAAAGCCAAGATGTTGTTGACTTTTTTCTCTGGTTCTATCCTAGAAGGGGTGGTGGCCTTGGATTCAGAGGGATTTTGAGAAAGGGAAAGAAGAAACTCGTTATCATCTTAAATTATTATCCTGCCTCATAAATAATGCTGCAAAAATATCTGGGCACATGTCACCAGTGACCTTTGGCAGACAGGGTGGGGCAGACAGCTGTGTATGAGCCAAGACCTGATGTCATTGAGGAAGGTAAGGTGAAGCTGGGGAGGCTGATGGTAGAGACAGCAGCATAGGCAGGTGGTTCACCCTGTGAAAAAGGAGAAGGGTGCAGACTGTGGGTGTCTGAACAACAGTGGTTTGTACTGTCTATGGAGCTGCAAGTTGTTGCCCGCCCGTCCTCCCTCAGTAAGACAGTTGGGACACAGTCTCAGACAATTAAGGCCGTCCTTTCCAATCCACCCGATACAGTGACGATTGTCCAAAGCAATCGGCTTGCTCAGACAGCCAGAAAAAAAATCTACTAGTCTATCAGCATAAACTTTTTTTTTTGTTTTTTTTTTTTGTGTGTTTTTTTGAGACAGAGTTTCA
The DNA here is from genome assembly GCF_001698545.2 of Rhinopithecus bieti. Lineage (NCBI taxonomy): Eukaryota > Metazoa > Chordata > Mammalia > Primates > Cercopithecidae > Rhinopithecus > Rhinopithecus bieti. Next base: position 2,406,155 of record NW_016803136.1, read on the forward strand.
CCCTTGTTGCCCATGGAGTGCAGTAGCGCCATCTCGGCTCACTGCAACCTCTGCCTCCTGGGTTCAAGTGATTCTCCTGCCTCAGCCTCCCCAAGTAGCTGGGATTACAGTCGTGAGCCACCATGCCTGGCTAATTTTGTAATTTTTTTAGTAGAGACAGGGTTTCACCATGTTAGTCAGGCTGGTCTCGAACTACTGACCTCAAGCAATCCACCTGCTTTAGCCTCCCAAAGGGCTGGGATTAACGGGTGTGAGCCACCGCGCCTGTGTAAACTATTTATGTGTATGTAATCACATAAAGAGTGATTACAATTTGCAGTGAGCCTCAGCATAAACTCTTTATGTGTATGTAATCTGGATATTTTCTTTAAAATTTTTTCCATTAGTAGAATTGTTGAGCCAAAGGATAAAAGTTACGCAATTATGATGTTAAAAAAGAAAGGTCAGTGGCTCATGCCTATATTCCCAGTACTTTGAGAGGCCGAGGTGGGCGGATCACAAGGTCAGGAGATTGAGACCATCCTGGCTAACATGGTGAAACTCCCTCTCTACTAAATATATATATGTGTATATATATATATATTTTGTGAGATGAAGTCTCGCTCTGTCGCCCAGGCTGGAGTGCAGTGGTGCAATCTCGGCTCACTGCAAGCTCCGCCTCCCGTGTTCACGCCATTCTCCTGCCTCAGCCTCCCGAGTAGCTGGGACTACAGGTGCCCGCCACCACGCCCAGCTAATTTTTTATATTTTTAGTACAGATGGGGGTTTCACCGTGTTAACCAGGATGGTCTCGATCTCCTGATCTCATGATCCTCCTGCCTCGGCCTCCCAAAGTGCTGGGATTACAGGCGTGAGCCACCGCGCCCGGCCTACTAAAAATATATTTTAAAAAATTAGCCTGGGCCGGGCG
>NW_016803136.1:2407488-2415427 GCF_001698545.2 Rhinopithecus bieti
GTGGCTCACGCCTATAATCCCAGCACTTTGGGAGGCCGAGACGGGCGGATCACGAGGTCAGGAGATCGAGACCATCCTGGCTAACACTGTGAAACCCCATCTCTACTAAAAAATACAAAAAACTAGTCGGGCGAGGTGGCGGGCGCCTATAGTCCCAGCTACTCGGGAAGCTGAGGCAGGAGAATGCTGTGAACCCGGGAGGTGGAGCTTGCAGTAAGCCGAGATGGCGCCACTGCACTCCAGCCTGGGTGACAGAGCGAGACTCCGTCTCAAAAAAAAAAAAAAAGTGAGGCTCGCCCTCCTGACACCTCTCTTAAGTGGCTCAGCCTGGAAAATCCTCTAGGAGACTTGCCCTTGACGACAGACAGACTCAGAGGTCACAGGTCCTGTGGGGTGTGGGGCCTGGTGTGGATGAGGCTGTCAGCCAAAGTGGTACTTCTGAGGCACCTATCAATAGATCACACAAAGTCCACTGCCAAGTAGTCACTTGGGCTGGGCCGGTAAAAGGCCCTGCTCAGCAGCCGGGAAAAGCTACTCTTCAACCCTTGGACTCCAACTGTGGCAGGATTCAGCAGAACTCAAGGTCCTGCTCATGAGGCTGCCTTTGGGTCTCGTGTGTGCCAGTTCCTGCCCTGAAGCCTTAAGTTTGAGAGTAAGACGGGAACAAATGGCCAGGAAGACGCCCATGAATTCGGGAAGCGTCCAAAGGTCTCAGGAGCAGCCCCTTCATTAACTGAGAGCTTTTACTTTCCTTTCTGATTTACTCCCCCAGAAAAATGTTAGAGCTGACACCTTCTTGGTGACTTTGGGTCATGAGCTCAAACAGGATCTCAGAGCTGGAAAGGCCATTAGAGATCATCTGTCCTGGCCGGTGCAGTGGCTCACGCCTATAATCCCAGCACTTTGGGAGGCTGAGGTGGGTGGATCACTTGAGGCCAGGAGTTTGAGACCAGCCTGGCCAATATGGTGAAACCCTGTCTCTACTAAAAATACAAAAATTAGTCGGGTGTGGTGGCAGGTGCCTGTAATCCCAACTACTCGGGAGGCTGAGGCAGGAGAATCATTTGAACCTGGAGGCAGAGGTTGCAGTTAGCCAAAGTCATGCCATTGCACTCCAACCTGGGCAACAGGGCGAGACTCCGTCTCCAAAATAAAATAGGCCAGGCACGGTGGCTCACTCCTATAATCCTAGCACTCTGGGAGGCCAAGGCAGATGGATCATAAGGTCAGGAGACTGAGACCATCCTGGCTAACACAGTGAAACCTGTCTCTCCTAAAAATACAAAAATGAAATTAGCCGGGTGTGGTGGCAGGTGTCTGTAGTCCCAGCTACTCGGGAGGCTGAGGCAGGAGAAGGGCATGAACCTGGGAGGTGGAGCTTGCAGAGAGCTGAGATCACGCCACTGCAGTCCTGCCTGGGCGGCAGAGTGAGACTGTACACATGCAGTTGCAGGTACTCAAGAGGCTGAGGCAGGAGGAATGCTTGAGCTCAGGAGTTCAAGGCTACAGTGAACTATAGTCATACCACTGCGCTCCAGCCTGGGCGACAGAATGAGATGCTGTCTCTAAAAAACAAACATAAACTAAAATCAGGACTGTTTTCTTTGTAGACAGTTTGAAATTCTGAAAGAGGCTGGGAGCAGTGACTCACGCCTGTAATCCCAGCACTTTGGAAGGCCAAGGCGGGCGGATCACCTGAGGTCTGGGGCTCGAGACCAGCCTAGCTAACATGGTGAAACCCCGTTTCTACTAAAAGTACAAAAAATTACTCAGGCGTGGTGACATGCACCTATAATCCCAGCTACTGGAGAGGCTGAGGCAGGAGAATCGCTTGAATCTGGGAGGCGGAGGTTGCAGTGAGCCAAGATCATGCCACTGCACTCCAGCTTGGGCAATAAGAGCGAAATTCCCTCTCAAAAAAAAGAAAAAAAAAAAAAGAAATTCTGAAAGATAGCTATCGAAAAATTGGCTCATCTGGATCACTGAGACCTGACAATTGCCAAATCTTAGAGCAGAAAATGACATCGAATCATAGTATTCTGCCCCTGGCTTCTAGGTTAGTAAATATCTCAGCAGTCCAAGATAAATGGCTATCCCTGCCCTTCTTGGCTGTCTCCAGGGATATGCTATCATGTCCTTTCACATATTCTGTAAAGATTTACACACCAAGCAAGAACAGGAGATGGAGTATACTAGTTTTAAGGGAGGAGACCACCCCTCATACTGTCTTATGCCCAATTTCTGCCTCCAAAGAAAGAAGAAGTAAAAACTAAAAGGCGGAAATGAAATCCACGGGCAGATAGCCCAGCGCCGCACCCTGGGCCTGGTTAAAGATCGACCCCTGACCTAATCGGTTCTGTTATCTATAGATTACAGACATTGTATAGGAATGCACTGTGAAAATCCCCGTCCTGTTCTGTTCCGTTCTAATTACCGGTGCCTGCAGCCCCAGTCACGTACCCCTGCTTGCTCAGTCAATCACGACCCTCTCATGCAGACCCCCTTAGAGTTGTGAGCCCTTAAAAGGGACAGGAACTGCTCACTTGGGGAGCTCGGTTGTTAGATACATGAGTCTTGCCGAAGCTCCCAGCTGAATAAAGCCCTTCCTTCTTTAACTCAGTGTCTGAGGGGTTTTGTCTGTGGCTTGTCCTGCTACAGTTTATTTATTTATTTTTGAAACAGAGTCTCGCGCCGTTGCTTAGGCTGGAGTGCAGTGGTGCAATCTCAGCTCGCTGCAACCACCACGTCCCAGGTTCAAGCTATTCTCATGTCTCAGCCTCCCGCCTAGCTGGGATTACAGGCAAGTGCCACCATACCCTGCTAATTTTTTTTCTTTTTTTTTTTTTTTTTATGAGATGGAGTTTCGCTCTGACACCCAGGCTGGAGTGCAGTGGTGCGACTCTGCACACTGGAACCTCCTCCTGGGTTCAAGCGATTCTCCTGCCTCAGCCTCCTGAGTAGCTGGGATTACAGGCGCCCGCCACCATGCCTGGCTAATTTTTGTATTTTAGTAGAGACAGGCTTTCACCATGTTAGCCAGGCTGGTCTTGAACTTCTGACCTCAAGTAACCCACCCGTCTTGGCCTCCCAAAATGCTGGGATTACAGGCAGCAGATGGAATATACTAGTTACTCAGAGTAGGTACCTGTGCCCTCCCCTGGGACTGGGGCCTGGCGTCAGCCACGCCCAGTCATATGCATTGCAAGTAGGAAAGGTGGCTCCTCAAAGGAAAACCTTCTATTATTAGAAGAAAGGGCTACAGAGAGCAGGAAGGGCAAACATAGCTCTGCGCATCACAGAGACCATGAGATTTCCTAGAGGTGACCAGCCTCTGCTGGATAGCGTAGGGTGAGCCTCAGCAGCTATTCCAGCGGGCCTTCTTGTGCTGTGGAGGCTGGAAGGAGAAAGCTGCACTTCCCAGATTGCATGCAGCTCAGATTCTGGGCGCAACCTGGGTCCTAGGTTGCTACTTATTAATAAATGCGTTTCTTCGAGATTTGAAAAGTGGAAGTGGGCCAGGCATGGTGGCTCACGCCTGTAATCCCAGCACTTTGGCAGGCCGAGGCGGGTGGATCACCTGAGGTCAGGAGTTCAAGACCAGCCTGGTCAACATGGTGAAACTCCATCTCTACTAAAAATACAAAAATTGACCAGGCATGGTGGCAAGCACCTGTAATCCCAGTTACTCGGGAGGCTGAGGCAGGAGAATCACTTGAACCTGGGAGGCAGAGGTTATGGTGAGCTGAGATCATACCACTGGGCGACAGAGTAAGACTCCATCTCAGAAAAAAAGAAAAAAAGAGATGAGGGGAGGGGAAGGGAATGGGAGGGAGAAGAGAGAAGAAGGGGAGGGGAGGGAAGGGGAATAGGGGAGAGAGGAGGGAAGAGGAGAGGAAGAGGAAGGGGAGGGGAGGGGAGGGGAGGATTAGGGGAAGGGAGGGAAATGGAAGGGAAGGGAAGGGAAGGGAAAGGAAGGGGTCATGCTGTGTTCTTGTTGTTCTTAGCTGTTTGCTTTTGGCAAGAAGGCCATGTGATACCCATGTCAAGTCTCCAGGTCTGAGGATATTGAGAGAAAACTGTGGAGGTAGCAGTGGCAGAATTCCACATTCTCGTGTATAGGTGGGGGCAGTGGCAGCAACCTCTTGGGCCCAGCTTCCTGGTACCTGGATTGTCACTAGAACAGAATGTCCTACAACTCAGCGTTCCTGTGGTTGACAGAGATAATGACTCCATTGGGAGTGTTCTGGGAGTCACTCCTGAAAGAAATCCTTGAGTCTGCTCCTCCTGCCCTTCCAGGGAGTTGGTAATCTTTCAGTTGCATAGATTACGTGTGCCTAGAACAGGCACAGTGGCTGATGCCTGTAATCTCAACACTTTGGGAGGCTGAGGTGGGAGGATCACTATAGCCTAGAAGTTGGACACCAGCCTGGGCAGCACAGTGAGACCCCATCTCTAAAAAAAAAGAATTTTTTTTTTTTAATTAGCTGAGAGTGGTGGCACACACCTGTAGTCTCAGCTACTTAGGAGGCTGAGGTGGGAACATCGCTTGAGCCCAGGAGGTCAAGGCTTAGTGAGCTGTGATGGCACCACTGCAGTCCAGCCTGGGTGACAGAGCAAGACCCTGTCTCTACAAAGGAAAAACAAATTCCTAAGATTTTTCAAGGAGCTAGCTCGTTGTTGAATGCGTGGAGGTTCTCAGTCTCTACGCTGTCACTCCTATTCTGCTTTCCCACCATGCTGTTCCATGCTGTGCCATCTCATTCCTTCATTTCTCCCAAATACTCTACCACTTCTCTCAAACCAGGTGTGCAGCAGACTTTACTGAAGATTTTCTTTTCTTTTTTTTGAGATGGAGTCTCGCTCTGTCACCAGGCTGGAGTGCAATGGAGCGATCTTGGCTCACTGCAACCTCCACCTCCTAGGTTCAAGCGATTCTCCTGCCTCAGCCTCCTGAGTAGCTGGGACTACAGGAGCATGGAACCACGCCCAGCTAATTTTTGTATATTTAGTAGAGATAGCTCACTGCAAACTCCACCTCCTAGATTCAAGTGATTCTCCTGCCTCAGCCTCCTGAGTAGCTGGGATTACAGGCACCTGCCACCACGCCCAGCAAATTTTTGTATTAGTACAGATGGGATTTCACCATGTTGGCCAGGTTGGTCTTGAACTCCTGACCTCAAGTGATCCACCCACCTTGGCCTCCCAATATGCTGGGATTACAGTTGTGAGCCACGGCGCCTGGCCTTTACTGAAGATTTGAGGTAGAGAAACACAACACACTACAGTGTGCAGTATGGCTCAAAATTGAACATTGGATATCACTGTCCAAAATAACCACCTGCCATTTTCTTGCCTGAAGATATTTCTTATTTAGTTATTTGCAACAGAGTCTTGCTCTGCCACCCAGATTCGAGTGCCCAGGTGTTGCTCACTCACTGCAGCCTCATCCTCCTGGGTAAAAATGGGGTTTCACCATGTTGCCCAGGCTGGTCTCGAACTCTTGGGCTCAATCGAACCTCCCACTTTGCCTCCCAAAGTGCTGGGATTACAGGCGTGAGTCACTATGCCAGGCCTATTTATTTTTTCACATGCCTGCTGCCTCAAATGAAGATATTTCCACCTCAAGGGCGGATCACTTAAGGTCAGGAGTTCGAGATCAGCCTGGCCAACATGGCAAAACCCCGTCTCTACTAAAAATAAAAAAAAACAGCTGGGCGTGATGGTGCGTGCCTGTAATCCCAGCTACTCTGGAGTCAGAGGCAGGAGAATCGCTTGAACCCGGGAGGCAGAGGCTACAGTTAGCCAACATTGTGCCATTGCACTCCAGCCTGGTTGACAGAGTGAGACTCTGTCTTTAAAAAATAGGCTGAGCGTGGTGGCTCATGCCTGTAATCCCAGCACTTTGGGAGGCTGAGGCGGGTGGATCACCTGAGGTCTGGAGTTCAAGACCAGCCTGGTCAACATGGTGAAACTCTGTCTCTACTAAAAATACTTTAAAAAATACAAAATTAGTCGGGTGTGGTGGCAGACACCTGTAATCCTAGCTACTCAGGAGGTGGAGGCAGGAGAATCGCTTGAACCCCAGAGGGGGCGGATGTTGCAGTGAGCTGAGATCGCACCATTGCACTGCAGCCTGGCCAACAAGAGTGAAACTCCATCTCAAAATAAATAAATAAATAAATAAATAAATAAATAAATAAATAATAAATAAATAAATAAATAGCTTCATGAAGCTAGTGACTACCGTAGTGAGCTCTGTGACTCTAGACACTTCTTCCCTTGCAGGCTGTGGGTCTTCAACGTCTTTAATTCCTACCACTGCCTCCCGGCAAAGCATTTGATTGCTCTGTTTTTTCAAAAGCATTTTCTCTCCTGTGCTTTCTTAACTGCGTCCTGGGGCAGGCGGCACTTTTGCTATTCATCAGCGTATGAGGTCCAACAAGCTATTTTCCTGCACAGGGGAATCTTCCTGCTGCTCTTCCGGGATCAGGAATGTGGCACCCCCGAGCCTGGTTTTCAAAATAGCATCCCCCCGCCTCCCCCACGCTCTGCCCTCTTTGATGTATACTGATGTGTAGAAAAGACCAAGAAGGTATCTACCAAAATGTCAATGGTTATGTGCGGGTAGAAAATTATATATCACCTTTATTTTCTTTCTTGTGCCTTTTAGTTTTCTACAATGAACCGGTCGGGCTTTTGAAAGGTATAAAAATAGTTATAAAACAATTCTCTGTGGCGTTCCCAGGAGGACAGCAAAGGAAAGTTTCAGAAAGGGAATCTTGCGATGGCCTGGAGAGCAGCCTGTCCAGGTGGGGTGAGGGGCTGCAGAGGGGGCCCGCCAGGAAAACACAGAACTGAGGGACTAGCCGGCACGTTTGACTATGCAGAAAATTGGATTAGGATGGGTTTACAGAGTCGCTGGAGAGTGTGGGAAGACGTACAGGTTCCAACAAAGCTGAGCACATGAAAAAAACCAAGACGTTCACCCCAGGGAAAACAAAAGAGAAATACATGTACTTGTCACTGGTATCTACATAGTCATCATAAGGAAGACGCTAAATATGTCTTTAGCCAAAACTGTATTAAAAGAAGTTGAGAAGGGCCGGGCTTGGTGGCTCATGCTTGTAATCCCAGCACTTTGGGAGGCCCAGGTGGGCAGATCACCTGAGGTCGGGAGTTCGAGACCAGCCTGGCCAACATAGAGAAACCCCGACTCTACTAAAAAGGCAGAATTAGTTGGGCGTGGTGGTGCATGCCTGTAATCCCAGCTACTCAGGAGGCTGAGGCAGGAGAATCGCTTGAACTTGGGAGGCGGAGGTTGCAGTGAGCCGAGAGTGCATCACTGCACTCCAGCTTGGGCAACAAGAGCAAAACTCAGTCTCAAAAAAAAAAAAAAAAAAAAAACGTTGAGAAGATAGGCGAAGAGGTGAAGTAAGACAGTTAAATCCTCCAAGTTCATAAATCCTTAAGTTCCTCCAAGGAAGCCCATGGGTGATATCTGCAACTGAAATTTTAAGAAATGCTGATATAAGCTTGTTATTGGAGATATGGTGATAAATACCAGAAAAAAATAGCTAAAAAGAAGTTCAAAGTGGTTGGATCTGAGAAGCAGGACTTGGGTAGGGAGTTGGGGAGCAGAAGGTGGCTGCTTTAAGGAAACTGTAAACCTTTTCCTTCTAGTGGACTCTTTAAAAACTCTGTTCCTATATTATTTTATTAAAGATAAAAAATTTTGAGGCTGGGTGTGGTGGCTCATGCCTGTAATACCAGCACTCTGGGAGGCCGAGGCGGGCAGATCACCTGAGGTCAGGAGATCAAGACCAGCCTGGCCATGGTGAAATCCCATCTCTAATAAAAATACAAAAAATTAGCCGGGGGTGGCAGTGCATGCCTGTAATCCCAGCTACTCGGGAGGCTGAGGCAGGAGAATCGCTTGAAC
>NW_016803136.1:2415850-2421291 GCF_001698545.2 Rhinopithecus bieti
GAGAGAAAGAAAGAAAGAAAGAAAGAAAGAAAGAAAGAAAGAAAGAAAGAAAGAAAGAAAGAAAGAAAGAAAGAAAGGAGGGAGGGAGGGAGGGAGGGAGGGAAGGAAGGAAGGAAGGAAGGATAAAGAGAGAGAGAGAGGGAGGGAGGGAGGGAGGGAGGGAAGGAAGGAAGGAAGAAAGGAGGATGGTAGGAGGGTAAAGGCTGGTTGAAGCTGCTAAGTCTAATTTGTGGTGTTCCCTGCTGCTTCTCCTGCCTCTCTATTTTGCCCCTTTGGTCTCAGGACCTTCCTCAGCCATCCCTTCTTCCAGGCAGCCTTTGCTCAGTCCCTCACACCGTGTAAATCCGGTGCCTTCTACCTACCTGCATAATGTCCCCTAAACTTCACTGGAGTACAAATTCAGCTGCACTGCAGTGCTCATTTAGTTGTCTTTGTTCTTCCCTCGATCAAACATTCTTGAGGACAGAAAAATGATTTCCTGTCAAGCGATTTTCCCTTCAAACCTTGGGTCTAGCACATGGCACATGATATTTACTCACTAAAATATACATTGAGTAGGTGACAGGAATGATCAGTTGTTTACAAAGGTGGCTGTAATCGTTTTTTGTTGTTCTTGTTTTTTTTTTCTAATGGCAAATAGATTTAATGCAGAGCGTCAACTTCAATTGATTGATAGTGGCTGCCTAGAGTGCTGTGTTGAGTAGGTTTCTGAGGATGCACCGTAGCTTGAAGAGAAAGACTAGTTTTGTTTTTTTTTTTTTTTTTTTTTGCAACGAAGTCTTGCTCTGTCACCCAGGCTGGAGTGCAGTGGCACAATCTCAGCTCACTGCAGCCTCTGCCTCCCTGGATTCCAGCAATTCTCCTGCCTCAGCCTCCTGGATAACTGGGATTACAGGTGCACGCCACCACGCCTGGCTGGCTGCAATAGTTTTTCCCATTCCTTTATGCAAATCCCTTTTGCACATGACTATGCTGCATCAAAGAATAGGGATTATTCCTCCACCCCTTGAATCTGGGCTTGGCCACCAGGACATTAGCAAATGTGATGCAAGCAGAGGCTTGAAAAGCGCTTGCACAAAAGGAATTACCCATTTTTGACAGTGGCTGTAAACCTAAGACCGGTGATGTGAGCAAGCCTGAGCTGGCCTCATGCAGCAGGGCTGAGCCCAGGCAGCAGCCTGCCTATGTCCAACCAGCCAATTGCCAGACATGTGAGTGAGGTCATCTTAGGCCATCCAGCCCCATGTAAGACCCTAGAGGACTACAGACACATGAATGACTCCAGGAAAGACCAGCAGTAGAAGCACTGTGGTGACCGCAGCCCAAATTGCTGGTCCAGATTCATGAGCAAGCTGTTCAGTCTGGCCATGGTTTGTAAGGCAGTGATCAATAACTGATATAGACAGTACTTTATAAGTGATCGTTCCTTCATTTGGTGTCTGTTCCTACCTTACCTTTAGTGGCTGCTCTTATTTTTGCCTGTCCAGACTTTATGTCACTTTCTTCTTGTAGCGGCAAGTAGGTACTTTCTATAGGAAAAATTCTTAGAAATCCAATGCTGAATCAAAGAGTAGTTGACATTCTGATTGTCTCTCCAGCTTCCACTCCACCTTCTCCGGGGTTAGTCATATAGTTTGGGTAGGGCCAGGCACGGTGGCTCACGCCTGTAATCCCAGCACTTCGGGAAGCCTAGGCAGGATTACTTGAGCCCAGGAGTTTGAGACAAGCCTGGGCAAAATAGTGAGACCTCACTGCTATTTATTATTATTATTATTATGTGAGACAGAGTCTCACTCTATTGCCCAGGCTGGAGGGCAATGGTGTGATCTCATCTCATTGCAACCTCCGCCTCCCAGGTTCAAGTGATTCTCCTGCTTCAGCCTCCCAAGTAGCTGGGATTACAGTTGCCCACTACCATGCCCAGCTAATTTTTTTGTATTTTTACTAGAGATGGGGTTTCACCATGTTGGTCAGGCTGGTTTCGAACTCATGACCTCAGGTGATCCGCCCACCTTGGCCTCCCAAAGTGCTGGGATTAGAGGCGTGAGCCACTGTGCCCAATCTGTTATTATTTTTTTTAATGAAAAAATGGTTTCAGTAGGATGTAACTCACCTGTAGTTCCAGATGCAAGCCACATTGGGTCTACACTTGATCTTAGCCAAAAGGCCAAGAAGCAATACCACATTAGATCTAAATAAGTCAAGCAAAATAATCCTATCTTCCTCTCTATGATTGTGGAAAACCCTCCAGATTTGAATGAGAATCCACCTGCCATAGTCCTAAATGATCCCAGCCTATTCAAATCCACCCGCCATAGTCCTAAGTGATCCTGGCCCAATATCTTGTTACTTTGTAGAAAGCCAGCCTGAGGATTTGACAGCACAGGAAGGAGGTGTAGAATCCAGAGAAACAGAACCAGGCTTTATTGTTCTACCCCTGAAGCTGCATTACCTGTGGACTTTCTTTCTTTTTTTTTTTTTTCTTTTTTGAGATGGAGTTTCACTCTTGTTGCCCAGGCTGGAGTGTAATGGCACGATCTCAGCTCACCGCAACCTCTGTCTCCCAGGTTCAAGCGATTCTCCTGCCTCAGCCTTCTGAGTAGCTGGGACTACAGGCATGCTCCACCACGCCTGGCTAATTTTTTTGTATTTTTAGTAGAGATAGGGATTCACTATGTTGGTCAGGTTGGTTTCGAATTCTTGACCTTGTGATCTGCCCATCTCAGCCTTCCACAGTGCTGGGATTACAGTCGTGAGCCACTGCGCCTGGCTGACCTGTGGACTTTCAGTTACGGAAGTTACTGTGTTATGTTTAGTATTCAAGCCACCTTGTTTAGGTTGTCTCTTACTTTCGATAAGAGCTTTCTCACCGACGAGAACAAAAGGTTATACACGTTGATGAAATATTTTTCCATTGTGTCACGAGGGTTATCAACTTCCTTGTTACTACGATTAGTAACACTCTTTGCTGTCAAAAGCATTATTTTAAACATTCCAAGGCCGGGCGTCGTGGCTCATGCCTGTAATCCCAGCACTGTGGGAGGCCAAGGTGGGTGGATCACTTGAGGTCAGGAGATCGAAACCATCCTGGACAACATGGTGAAACCCCATCTCTACTAAAAATACAAAAATTAACCGGGTGTGGTTGCGCATGCCTGTAATCCCAGCTACTTGGGAGGCTGAGGCAGGAGAATCACATGAACACAGGAGGCAGAGGTTGCAGTGAGCTGAGATCTCGCCATTGTACTCTAGCCTGGGTGACAAGAGCAAAACTCCATCTCAAAAAAAAAAAAAAAAAAAAGAGAAATAGAAGGATGTACGAGTGCCATGGCTCACGCCTGTAATCCCAGCACTTTGGGAGGCTGAGGCAGGTGGATAGCTTGAGTCCAGGAATTTAAGATCAACTTGAGGAAAATGGTGAAAACCTCTCTGTACAAAAAACCCACAAAAATTAGCCAGGTGGCTGGGCACGGTGGCTCACACCTATAACCCCAGCACTTTGTGAGGCCGAGGCAGGCGGATCACCTGAGATTGGGAGTTTGAGACCAGCCTGGCCAACATGGTGAAACCCTGTCTGTACTAAAAATACAAAAATTAGCCGGTGTGTTGGTGGGTGCCTGTAATCCCAGCTACTCGTGAGGCTGAGGCAGGATAATCTCTTGAACCTGAGAGGCGGAGGTTGCAGTGAGCCAAGATCATGCCACTGTACTACAGCCTGGTGACAGAGCAAGACTGTCTCAAAAAAAAAAAAAAAATAGCCAGGCATGGTGGCACAGGTCTGTAGTCCCAGCTACTTGGGAGGCTGAGGTAAGGGGATCACTTGGCCCCAGGAGCTGGAGGTTGCAGTGAACCCAGATTGTGCCACTCCACTCCAGCCTGGACAACAGAGTGAGACCCTGTCTTAAAACAACAATTTTTTTATTTTTTTATTTTTTTATTTTTTTTATTTTTTTTTATTTTTTTTTTATTTTTTTTTTTGAGACGGAGTCTCGCTCTGTCACCCAGGCTGGAGTGCTATGGCCGGGTCTCAGCTCACTGCAAGCTCCGCCTCCCGGGTTCACGCCATTCTCCTGTCTCAGCCTCCCGGGTAGCTGGGACTACAGGCTCCGCCACGTCGCCCGGCTAGTTTTTTGTATTTTTTAGTAGAGACGGGGTTTCACCGTGTTAGCCAGGATGGTCTCGATCTCCTGACCTCGTGATCCGCCCGTCTCGGCCTCCCAAAGTGCTGGGATTACAGGCTTGAGCCACCGCGCCCGGCCAAAACAACAATTTTTTTTAAAAAAGGAGTATAAGGGCAAGCAGGTACTGTAGGCAGAAGAGTGGCCCCCAAAGATGTCCATGTCCCAGCTCCCCATATTTGTGAATGTGTTACCTTTCATGGCAGGAGGGATTTTGCAGATGTGACTATTGCAATAATTTTGAGATGGGGAGATTATTCTGGATTATCTGGGTGGATAATATGATCACAAAGACATTTATAAATGCAAGAAGGAAAACGGAGGGTCAGAGTGATACTGTGAGAGAAAGACTCTGCTGGCTGGAGGTGTGGAGTTTTTTGAGACAGGGTCTCTCTCTGATGCCCAGGCTTGAGTGTAGTGTCTCAGTCTCAGCTCACAGCAGCCTCAACCTCCTGGGCTCAGCCTCTACCTCAGCCTCCCGAGTAGGTGGGACTGCAGGCACATGCTGCCGTGCACAACTAATTTTTTTTTTTTTGTAGAGACGGGGCTTTACCATGTTCCTAGGCTGATATCAAACTCCTGGGCCCAAGTGATCCTCCTGCCTTGGCCTCCCAAAGTGTTGGGACTACAGGTGTGAGCCACCAGGCCTGGCACACTGATGGTTTTGAAGATGGAAGGGGGCCACCAGCATAGGAGTGCAGGCAACTTCTAGAAAGTGGAAAATGCAAAAAAAAAAAAAAAAAAAAAAAAGAATGTTCCTCTGGAGCTTCCAGAAAAGAATGCAGGGCTACCAGCACATTGATGTTAGCCCAGTGAAATTCCTTTTGGACTTCTGATAGATTGTAACAAGATAACAAAAGTATATAGCTGTAAGCCGTAAGATAACAAATGTATGTTGCTTTAAGCCATTAAAGTTGTAACATTTATGTCATGGCCAGTAAAACAGACCAAATTTAAAAATGAGAAATATAAGGATGTCTGGGTGCAGTGGCTTATGCCTGTAATCCTAACACTTTCGGAGGCTGAGGTGGGCAGATCACCTGAGGTCATGAGTTCGAGACCAGCCCGGCCAGTATGGTGAAACCCCGTCTCTGCTAAAAATACAAAAAGTTAGCTGGACATGGTGGTATGCGCCTTTAGTCCCAGCTACTCAGGAGGCTGAGACAAGAGAATTGCTTGAACCCAGGAGGTAGAGGTTGCTGTGAGCCGAGATTGCACCACTGCACTCCAGACTGGGTGACAGAGCAAGACTCTGTCTCAAAA
>NW_016803136.1:2421673-2428674 GCF_001698545.2 Rhinopithecus bieti
TATATATATATACACACATATATATATACACATATATATACACATATATATATATACACACATATATATATATATACACATATATATATATATACACACACATATATATATATATACACACACACACCTTAACGGAATCAACAAGATCTTAGAGATAAACAAAATTTAGCAGTAAGACCAAATAGAAGATCAATACTCTAAACTCAATAATAATAAACAGATGAGTGGATAAATAAAATGTAGTAAACGGGTACATGAAATATTATTCAGCCTGAAAATAAAATTCTTTTTTTTTTTTTTTAGATGGAGTCTCGTGCTTTTGCCCAGGCTGGAGTGAAATGGCGCAATCTCGGCTCACTGCAACCTCTGCCCTGCGGGTTCAAGTGATTCTCCTGCCTCAGCCTCCCGAGTATCTACAAAAAATACAAAAATTAGCTGGGTGTAGTAGTGCATGTCTGTAATCCCAGCTACTCAGGAGGCTGAGGCACGAGAGTTGCTTGAACCCGGGAGGCGGAGGTTGCAATGAACCAAGACTGCACCACTGCACTATAGTCTGGGTGACACAGCAAGGCTCCATCTGGCTCAGAAAAAAATAAAATAAGGTAAAATAGGAAAAATTTGATAATGAATGTCTGGTTAAACATGCCAATCAAATCTTTTTTTTTTTTTTTTTTTTGAGGCAGGGTCTTGCTCTGTTACCCAGGCTGGAGTGCAGTGGCATGATCTCAGCTCACTGCAGCCTCTATCTCCTGGGCTCAAGTGATCCTCTAGCCTCAGCCTCCCGAGTAGCTGGGACTCTACAGACATGTGCTACCACACCCAGCTACTTTTTGCATTTTTTGTAGACACAGGATTTCATCATGTTGCCCAGGTTGGTCTCAAACTCCTGGACTCAAGCGATCTGCCTCGCTCGGCCTTCCACAGTACTGGGATTATAGGCAAGAGCCACAGCTGTGGCCTGAATCTGAATATTTATTTGGTTCTTCCTGTTACCCCAATAAAGTCACAGCAAAGAACTAAAAATGTAATAAATCCACAGGTCAAAGAGAACAGTTGCAGAGAAGATGTATGAGTGACGTCGACCCCATTTGGGAAGACGGGAAGGATTAGCGATAATTTATTTAGGTTTCGGCTTTCTCTTTTCTGCTAGGTCCTGCAGAGAGGTAAGACCACGAGAAGCAAAAAGCAGCAGGGTGACTGGAAAGATTCCGGAATTGGGAGCAGTGAATAACTCAAAGTGCAGTGGAGGTTAGTGCTAAACATCATCATTAGCTGACAGTTTGTAAAAGAGGCAGTTCCCGGCCAGGCACCATGGCTCATACCTATAATCTCAGCACTTTGGGAGGCCGAGGAGGGCGGATCGCGAGGTCAGGAGATTGAGACCATCCTGG
Organism: Rhinopithecus bieti; assembly: GCF_001698545.2. NCBI lineage: Eukaryota > Metazoa > Chordata > Mammalia > Primates > Cercopithecidae > Rhinopithecus > Rhinopithecus bieti. The sequence goes on from NW_016803136.1 coordinate 2,423,065, forward strand.
TTAACACGGTGAAACCTTGTCTATACGAAAAAGAATACAAAAAATTAGCCGGGTGTGGTAGCACGGGCCTGTAGTCCCAGCTATACGGGAGGCTGAGGCAGAAGAATAGCTCTAACCTGGGAGGTGGAGGTTGCAGTGAGCTGAGATCGAGTCACTGCACTCTAGCCTGGGCGACAGGGCCAGACTCTATTTCATAAAATAATAAAATAAAGGCCGGGCGTGGTGGCTCAAGCCTGTAATCCCAGCACTTTGGGAGGCCAAAACGGGCAGATCACGAGGTCAGGAGATCGAGACCATCCTGGCTAATGCGGTGAAACCCCATCTCTACTAAAAAAAATACAAAAAACTAGCCAGGCGAGGTGGCGGGCGCCTGTAGTCTCAGCTACTCAGGAGGCTGAGGCAGGAGAATGGCGTAAACCCGGGAGGCGGAGCTTGTAGTGAGATGAGATCCGGCCACTGCACTCAAGCCTGGGTGACAGAGCGAGACTCCGTCTCAAAAAAAAATAATAAAATAAAATAAAATAAAATAAAGAGATGTTCAAACTCATTGGTAAGCAATGAAATGCAAGTTAAAACAATGAGATACCATTTTATACCTCGCAGAGGGGAAAAAATTAGAGTTAGAAAATAGCAGAGTGAAGATCAGAGAAATGATCATCCTTTTGTCTCATTATGGGAATGCAAACTGGTGCAGATATTTAAGAAACAAATGTGGCTGAATTGGGGAAGTCAAGGATACAAGACCCAGCATCCAGCAATCTCAGCCTGGGTTGGGAGGTGAATTCTGTACATCTGAGAGTCCGCCCATCCACAAGGGGTCACGTCCAAGGATGCTCACTGCAGCTTTGTTGTAAAAATGAGGAGCTGGCGTCCAGCACTAGTGGAATATTTGGGTTTATCTCATGTGCTGCCGTTCAGCAGTAGGATCTAGGAGCGAGGTGGACAGGCAGCGGCCGGAGGAGATCAGAAAAACAGTGTTGGGGCTGGATGCAGTGGCTCATGCCTGTAATCCCAGCACTTTGGGAGGCCGAGGCAGGTGGATCACAAGGTCAGGAGTTCGAGACCAGCCTGGCCAACATGGTGAAACCCTGTCTCTACTAAAAAATACAAAAATTAGCTGGGCGTGGTGGTGCGCCTGTTATCCCAGCTACTATGGAGGCTGAGGCAGGAGAATTGCTTGAACCCAGGAGGTTAAGGCTGCAGTGAGCCAATACCAGGCCACTGCACTCCAGCCTGGGCAACAGAGCGAGACCCCGTCTCAAACAAACAAACATGAAAACAGTATTGGAAAGGAATAGAAAAAGATTCTTGGACCAATACTGTTTATTTAAATTGAAAACATACAACAAGTGTGGCTTTTATTGCAGAAATAACAACAAAAATAGAAAAGAAATAAAAGAGGCTGAGTGCAGTGGCTCAGACCTGTAATCCCAGCACTTTGGGAGGCCGAGGCGGGTGGATCACCTGAGGTCGGGAGTTTGAGACCGGCCTGACCAACATGGAGAAACCTGTCTCTACTAAAAATACAGAAAATTAGCCGGGCATGGTGGCAGGTGCCTGTAGTCCCAGCTACTCGGGAGGCTGAGGCAGGAGAATCACTTGAACCCGGGAGGCAGAGGTTGCAGTGAGCAGAGGTTGCACCACTGCACTCCAGCCTGGGCAACGAGAGCAAAAACTCCGTCTCAAAAAAAAAAAAAAAAAAAAAAAAAAAAAAAAAAAAAAAAAAAAAAAAGGAGGAAAAAAAAAAACATACACACATAGCAGGAGTATGTTTTTCACTACACCTATGTTTCCAAGGGCACATTTCAAACATGTAACGGTGGGTGTTTATGTGGGAGGGGAAGGGGAATGTGGACCAAGGGTAAGGGTGGGGTTCAAATGAATGAGAGATCGTGCACGACCATGTGTACTATGCACAGAGGAACCTGATGAGCTCAACTCTCACCTCACAAGACAGCCCCAGCCCCCAATAGCCTTTTTCATGCAATTTCAGCAAAAACCTCAGTGGAATGTCTTTGTTTTTTTTTAGACGAAGTCTTTCTCTGTCACCCAGGCTGGAGTGCAGTGGCATGATCTCAGCTCACTGCAACCTCCGCCTCCTGGGTTCAAGCGATTCTCCTGCCTCAGCCTCCTGAATAGCTGGGATTACAGGCAAGTGCCACCAAGCCTGGCTAATTTTTTGTATTTTTAGTAGAAACGGGGTTTCACCATGTTAGCCAGGCTGGTCTCGAGCTCCTGATCTCAGGTGATCCGCCCACCTTGGCCTCCCAAATTACTGGGATGACAGGTGTGAGCCAGCGGCCCGGCCACAAACCTCGGTGAAATTTCTTGAGGACTTTGCAATATAATTCTAAAGATTTTCTGGAAGAATACATCATGAAAGAAAAATATGAAAACTTTGAAAAAGAAGAGCATCTCTCAGTGACTTGGCTTCTACTAGATAATAGAATGTATAAATAATGCAGCAGTCCCTAGAACAGTATGCTACGGGCACTGGAATGGACAGAAGAATCAATAGAAAAGAAAAAAAAGGGCAGAAATAGACCTCAAAAATTATCAAAAGCTATTAGATAATAAGAGTGGCATCAATCAGCCCGAACTTCGTGATCAATCAACCGAAGCTCACGCCTGTGATCCCAGCACTTTGGGAGGCCAAGGCATGTGGATCACTTCAGGTCAGGAGTTTGAGACCAGCCTGGCCAATATGGCAAAATCCCATCTCTATTGAAAATACAAAAATTAGCCAGGCATGTGATGGCGAGTGCCTGTAGTCCCAGCTACTCAGGAGGCTGAGGCATGAGAGTTGTTTGAACCCGGGAGGCAGAGGCTGCAGTGAGCGGAGACTGAGCTACTGCACTTTAGCCTGGGTGAGAGCGAGACTCTGTCTCAAGAATGAATGAATAAATAAATAAATAAATAAATAAATAAATAAATAAATAAATTACAAAAAATGAGCCGGTGTGGTGGCACGTGCCTGTAATCCCAGCTACTCAGGAGGCAGAGGTAGGAGAATTGCTTGAATCCAGGAAGTGGAGGTTGCAGTGAGCTGAGACGACGCCACTGCACTCCAGCTTGAGCAACAATATTAAAACTCTGTCTCAAAAAAAAAAAAAAAAATGGCATCTACCAGTGGAGAAAAAGCTGAATTGACAAATGATACTGGAAAAAATGACTAACAATTTGAGGGTAAAGGTAGAAAAATACAGAGCAATGATTAAGACCCTTGAAAGTAAGGTGGAGCAACATAGGGAGACCCCATCTCTACGAATAATTTTTTTTTTTTGGTGACGGAGTCTCGCTCTGTCGCCCAGCTCGGTGTGCAGTGGCGCGATCTCGGTTCACTACAAGCTCCGCCTCCCGGGTTCACGCCATTCTCCTGCCTCAGCCTCCCGAGTAGCTGGGACTACAGGCGCCCACCACCACACCCAGCTAATTTTTTCTATTTTTTAGTAGAGACGGGGTTTCACCGTGTTAGCCAGGATGGTCTCAATCTCCTGACCTCGTGAACCACCTGCCTTGGCCTCCCAAAGTGCTGGGATTACAGGCGTGAGCCACTGCGCCCGGCCTCTACGAATAATTTTTAAAAAACGAGCCAGGCTTGGTGGCGCACGCCTGTGGTCTCAGCTACTCAGGCGGCTGAAGTGGAAGGATCACTTGAGCCTGGTGGGTTGAGGCTTCAGTGAGCTATGATCGTGCCACTGCACTCCGCTTGGGTGACAGAGGAGACGCTGTCACACATGCACACACAAAGACCTTTGAAAGTAAATAGTGCCGGGCGCGGTGGCTCAAGCCTGTAATCCCAGCACTTTGGGAGGCCGAGACGGGCGGATCACGAGGTCAGGAGATCGAGACCATCCTGGCTAACCCAGTGAAACCCCGTCTCTCCTAAAAAATACAAAAAACTAGCCGGGCGAGGTGGCAGGCGCCTGTAGTCCCAGCTACTTGGGAGGCTGAGGCAGGAGAATCACTTGAACCCGCGAGGTGGAGGTTGCAGTGAGCTAAGATCTCACCATTGCACTCCAGCCTGGGCAATAGCGTGAGACTCTGTCTCAAAAAAAAAAAAAAAAAAAAAAAAAAAAAGGAGATCCCGTAATTCTCCATTTTTTTTTTGTCTTTTTCTTTTTTTTTTTAGATTGGGTCTTGCTCTGTTGCCCAGGCTGGAGAGAAATGGTACAATCTTGGCTCACTGCAACCTTCTCCTCTCAGGTTCAAGCAGTTCTCCTGCCTCAGCCTCCCGAGTAGCTGGGATTACAGGCTCCTGCCACCATGCCCAGCTAATTTTTTTTGTATTTTTAGTACAGACAGGATTTCACCATGTTGGCCGGGCTGGTTTCCTGAACTCAAGTCATCCGCCCAACTCGGCCTCCCAAAGTGCTGGAATTACACACGTGAGCCACCATGCCCAGCCTGCATCTTGTTATTAACATTCAGGACGAAATCATGGGGCCAGATAGAACGTAAGATTTACCGAGTGTTCACTATGTGTATAAACACTTCGTCATTTTGTCCTCATGACAACCCTGAGATTGAAAAATTCCCAGGCTTATTTTATAGTTGAAGAAATGGAGGCACTAAGAAGTGTGGCAGGAACAGTGCTGCTCACCCGAGTGCTACTTGCTTCTCTACATTTCTGGCGCCTCCCATCAGGCACAGCCAGAAGCGTTGGCCAGTAAAGCCTCTGTGGCTTCCGCAGCCTTTCTCTTTCCCTTCCAGTGCCCCAGAAGGGCAATGTCTAAGAGACACTTTGAGTGTCTCTTGAGGCAAGGGCCCTCACTTTCCACACTGACCCACACTGGATAGGAATATAAACTTTTTTTTAAAAGACAGAGTCTCATTCTGTTGCTTTGGAGTGCAATGGCGTGATCGTAGCTCACTGCCGCCTTGAAATCCTGGGTTAAGCAATCCTCCCATCTCAGCCTCCCGGGTAGTTGGGTCTACAGGTGCGAGCCACCATGCCCCGCTAATTTGTTTATTTTTAGTAGAGACAGGGTCTGGTCATGTTGTCCATACTGATCTCGAAATCCTGGGCTCAAGTGATACTCCCGCCTTGGCCTCCCAATATGCCAGAATTATAGGTGCCTGCCCTTATTCCTTTTTATGGCCGAATAATACTCCATTGTATGTATTTATATATCACTTTTTCATGGTGGCACGCACCTGTAGTCCCAGCTTCTCGGAGACTGAGGCAAGAGAATCGCTTGAACCTGGGAGGTGGAGGTTGCAGTGAGCTGAGATTGCGCCACTGCACTCCAGTCTGGGTGACAGAGTGAGACTCTGTCTCAAAATAATAATAATAATAATAAAAAATTTTAAAAAATATACCACATTTTGTATATGGATTCATCTTTGATGGACAGTTGAGTTGTTTCCACCTTTTGGCTGTTGTGAATAACGCTACTATGTGTGAGTCCCTGCTTTCAACTCTTTTGGCTATACACCTGGGTGTGGAATTGCTGGACCATATGTTTATTCTGTGTTTAACTTTTTGAGAAACTGCCAAACTTGTTCTTGTTTTAAAAGTCAGGTTTATTAAGACATGATTTACATGCAGTAAAATTCACTTTTTAGGTGTACAGTTCTATGAGTTTTTTTTTTTTTTTTTTTTTTTTT
>NW_016803136.1:2431270-2434299 GCF_001698545.2 Rhinopithecus bieti
GCAGTAAACTCAAAATTAAATAGTGAGCATTAACTTTTGCTTCCAGGGCTCCCAAGTAGAGTCTTTTTTTTTTATTGAGACGGAGTCTTGCTGTGTCACCCAGGCTGGAGTGCAGTGGCCGGATCTCGGCTCACTGCAAGCTCTGCCTCCCAGGTTCACGCCCTTCTCCTGCCTCAGCCTCCCGAGTAGCTGGGACTACAGGCGCCCGCCACCTCGCCCGGCTAGTTTTTTTTTTTTTTTTTGCATTTTTTAGTAGAGACGGGGTTTCACTGTGTTAGCCAGGATGGTCTCGATCTCCTGACCTCGTGATCCGTCCGTCTTGGCCTCCCAAAGTGCTGGGATTACAGGCTTGAGCCACTGCGCCCGGCCAGTAGAGTCTATTTTTTGGAACAGCTTGGATCTTTGAAAATGCAGCTTGGCCCAGCATGGTAGCTCAGGCCTGTACTCCCAGCACTTTGGGAGGCCAAGGCAGGTGGATCACCTGAGGTCAGGAGTTCGAGACCAGCCTGCCCAACATGGCGAAACCCCATCTCTACTAAAAGTACAACAATTAGCCGGGCGTGGTGGCACGTGCTTGTAGTCCCAGCTACTCAGGAGGCTGAGGTAGGAGAATCGCTTGAACCTGGGAGGCGGAGGTTGCAGTGCACCGAGATCACGCCACTGTACTCCAGCCTGGGCGACAGAGTGACACTCTGCGCCCACCCCCAAAAAAGAAAAAAAAGAAGAAGAAGAAAATAGCACTGACTGCAGAAGACCTGGGTTTGAATCTTGATGCTCTCACTGAATGTTTTGTCATCTTGGGCAAAGGACCCAGCTACTCTCCATCTCTTCATCTGAAAATGGAAGTAATAATATTTTATTCTTACCTCAAAGGGCTAATTGAGATTCAAGTGAAATTATGTAATTAAATAAACAGTACTTCGTAAATTGTACAGAATAGCAAAGTGTGTCACTTGTATATCCACAAATCTCACCAGACTTCAGTACAAATAGGGAAGAAATCTGTTGTATGTAACATAATGTGATAGTTAAGAACAAGTTGGTTTCTGCAAATGGTGCTGGAACAATTGGATATTAATATGCAAGAAAGGGAACCGTGATCCATATCGTGTACCATATACAAAAATGAACCTGAAATGAATCATACACCTAAATTTAAACCTGAAATTATAAACTTTCCAGAAGAAAATATTTATAACTTATGGATAGGTCAATATTTCATAGATAAGACACACAAAAAACCATGAACCATAAAAAATGTTTCAGTTAGACTCAATAAATGAAAACCTCTACCCTCCAAAACACTGTTAAGAAAATGAAAAGATGGCCGGGCGCGGTGGCTCAAGCCTGTAATCCCAGCACTTTGGGAGGCCGAGGCGGGCGGATCACGAGGTCAGGAGTTCGAGACCATCCTGGCTAACACGGTGAAACCCCGTCTCTACTAAAATACAAAAAACTAGCCGGGCGAGGTGGCGGGCGCCTGTAGTCCCAGCTACTCGGGAGGCTGAGGCAGGAGAATGGCGTAAAACCCGAGAGGCAGAGCTTGCAGTGAGCTGAGATTCGGCCACTGCAGTCCAGCCGGGCGACAGAGCGAGACTCCGTCTCAAAAAAAAAAAAAAAAAAGAAAATGAAAAGATAAGACAAATTGAAAGGAAATATTTTAAAAGCACACATCTGATAAAAGCTTTGTATCCGGGGCTGGGCATGATGGCTCCCACCTGTAATCCCAGTGCTTTGAGAGGCTGAAGGGGCGGCGGGGGGGCAGATCACTAGGGGCTAGCAGTTCGAGACCAGCCTGGCCAACATAGTGAGACCCGCCCCCCTATCTCTATTAAAAATAAAAAAAAACGAAAAAAGTGGGCAAAATATATAAATAGACCTCCACTAGGTAAGAGAAAAAGATGGCAAGTACATGAAAAAAGTTCAATGTTATTACCATCGGGTGCAAATGAAAACCATAATGAGATACCATTACGCATTTAGAGTGGTTAAAATAAAAATAAGCTGGGCGCGGTGGCTCATGTCTGTAATCCCAGCACTTTGGGAGGCTGAGGTGGGCAGATCACAAGGTCAGGAGATCGAGACCATCCTGGTTAACACGGTGAAACTCTGTCTCTACTAAAAAATACAAAAAAAATCAGCCAGGCGTGGTGGTGGGCACCTGTAGTCCCAGCTACTCGGGAGACTGAGAATGGCATGAACCCGGGAGGCGGAGCTTGCAGTGAGCTGAGATTTTGCCACTGCACTCCAGCCTGGGTGACAGAGCGAGACTCAGTCTAAAAAAAAAGTAAAATAAAATAAAATAAAATAAAAATAAATTCATAATATGAAATGTTATAGAGGATACAGAATAACTGGAAGTTTCATACATATACATTGCAAGTGGGAATATGAAAAGGGTACAGTCACTTTGGAAAACAGGCAGTTTATTATTTTTTTAAATTTATTATTATTATTATTATTATTATTATTATTATTACTTTGAGATAGGCTCTTGCTCTATTTCCCAGGCTGGGGTGCAGTGGCAGGATCACAGCTTACTACAGCCTTGACCTTCTGGGCTCAGTCAATCCTCCCACCTCAGCCTCCCAAGTAGCTGGGACCACAAGTGCACACTACCATGCCCAGCTAATTTTTGTCTTTGTTTCCAAGAGCTGGAGTTTTGCCTGCGCTGGTCTTCAACTCCCGGGCTCAAGTGATCAGCCCGCCTTGGCCTCCCAAAAATGCTGAGACAACAGGTGTGAGCCATTAGCCAGGTGTAGTGACCCATGCCTGTAATCCCATCTACTCACGAGGCTGAGGCATGAGAATTACTTGATCCCAGGAGGCGGAGGTTGCAGTGAGCCGAGATAGCGTCACTGCTTTCCAGCCTGGGCAACAGAGCAAGACTCCATCTCAAAAAAAAAAAAGAATAGAAATGATAAAGATTGCTTTGGTGGTCCTGGTTCCAGATGCTTTCAGGACCCTGCTGCATACCTGTCCATCAGTGCTATGAAAACACCTCTCTATCCTTTAAAAACTGCCTTTTT
>NW_016803136.1:2435565-2442829 GCF_001698545.2 Rhinopithecus bieti
CCCGCCACTCACCTCTTGCTGGGCGGCCAGGTTCCTGACAGGCTGCAGACAGATACCCATCTGTGGCCTGGGGGTTGAGCATCCTTGTATTAGATTACCAACTCCTCCCTTAATTTTTTTTTTTTTTTTTTTGAGATGGAGTCTCGCTCTGTCGCCCAGGCTGGAGTGCAGTGGCCGGTTCTCAGCTCACTGCAAGCTCCGCCTCCCAGGTTTAAGCCATTCTCCTGCCTCAGCCTCCCGAGTAGCTGGGACTACAGGCGCCCGCCACCTCGCCCGGCTAGTTTTTTGTATTTTTTAGTAGAGACGGGGTTTCACCGTGTTAGCCAGGATGGTCTCAATCTCCTGACCTCGTGATCCGCCCGTCTCGGCCTCCCAAAGTGCTGGGATTACAGGCTTGAGCCACCGCGCCTGGCCTATTTTTATTATTTTCATATTGCACAAACTTTTGTGACTTTTTCATTGAACACTGTAGTTTGAAAACATTAACTTGTCAACAAATTTTAATCTATAAGATAACTTTGGGCCGGGTGTGGTGGCTCATGCCTGTCATCCCAGCACTTTGGGAGAAGGCAGGCAGATCACTTGAGGTCGGGAGTTCAAGACCAGCCTGACCAACAAGGAGAAACCCCGTCTCTACTAAAAATACAAAATTAGCTGGGCGTGATGGTGCATGCCTATAATCCCAGCTACTTGGGAGGCTGAGGCAAAAGAATCGCTTAAACCCAGGAGGTGGGGGTTGCAGTGAGCCGAGATCGTGCCATTGTACTCCAACCTGGGCAATAAGAGCAAAACTCTGTCTCAAAAAAAAAAAAAAGATAACTTCGAATAAATGTGTAGTGTTTGATTCTGTGGATGAACCATCATTTGTTTATCTGTTCCCTTGTTGTTGGACAATTAGGTTGTTTTTATTTTTCATAGCAATAAACCATGTTTCAGTAAAACTTATTGTAGATAAATTTTTGCACACTTTCTTATTTTCCTAAAAAAAAAATTCTGGGCCAGGCACAGTGGCTCATGTCTGTAATCCGAGCACTTTGGGAGGCCAAGGTGGGGGGATCACCTGAGGTCAGGACTTTGAGACCATCCTGGCCAACATGGGGAAACCCCATCTCTACTAAAAGTACAAAAATTAGCCGGGCTTGGTGGCAGGTGCCTGTAATCCAGGTAATCAGGAGGCTGAGGCAGGAGAATCGCTTGAACCAGGAGGTGGAGGTTGCGGTGAGCCAAAATCGCATCATTGTACTCCAGCCTAGGTGACAAGAGTGAGGCTCCGTCTCAAAAAAAAAAAAAGAAAAAAAAAGTTCTGGATTTTGTGTTGCTGGGTCAGAAGAGAAGCGTTTTTTAATGTTTTTTGTTTTGTTTTAGTTTGTTTTTTGTTTTGAGATGGAGTTTCGTTCTTGTCACCCAGGCTGGAGTGCAATGGCGCGATCTCGGCTCACCGCAAACTCCGTCTCCTGGGTTCAAGCAATTCTCCTGCCTCAGCCTCCTGAGTTGCTGGGATTACAGGCACGCGCCACCATGCCTGGCTAATTTTTATTTTTAGTAGAGACAGGTTTCTCCATGTTGGTCAGGCTGGTCTTGAACTCCCGACCTCAGGTAATCTGCCTGCCTTGGCCAATGTTTTTGACTCATTTCATACTGAGAAATTGTCCTCTGGAGTATAATTTATACCTTTGCCAAGCGTAAAAGTGCTTTCCTTCACACACACTTGGCTCTCCAGTTTAACTTCATTTATTTCTTTTTTTTTTTTAAGACAATTTTCTTGAGTTTTCCAGGAAAGTAAGCATATAATCTACAAATAATAATAATCTTTGGATTTTTTTTGTGTGTGTGTTTCATCTACTAGATGAGCAAAGTCGCAAGAATTTATGTTTCAGCATTGGTAAGAAGGGGAGTAAATGGATGTTCTCAAACCCTATGAGTATACATTGGTAAGTATTTTTGGAGGATAATTTGAGACTGTGAAAAATCTAAAATTGCATATCCTTTCACCTAGCGATTACACTTCTAGAAGATTATTATTCACAAGTGAGCAAAGACATACGGATAAAGGTATTCATTAAGCACTTTTCCTTAATAGCAAACATTAAAATAAAATAAAACATTCATCAGTAAGAAATGGTTAAATAGGCCAGGTGCAGTGGCTCACACCTGTAATCCCAGCACTTTGGAAAGCTGAGGTGGCGGATTACTTGACCTCAGGAGTTCAAGACCGGCCTGCCAACATGGTGAAACCCCGTCCTTACTAACAAAACCGAAAACAAACAAACAAAAAAAAACAGAACAAAAAAATAGCCAGGTGAGGTGGCACAAGCCTGTAGTCCCAGCTACTCAGGAGGAGGCTGAGGCAGGAGAATAACTTGAACCTGGGAGGCGGAGGTTGCAGTGAGCCAAGATCGCACTACTGCACTCCAGTCTGGGCAGCAGAGCAAGACTCTGTCTCAAAAAAAAAAAAAAAAAAAAAAAGAAATGGTTAAATAAATTATAGTAGCTAATACTATGAAATACTATGCAGCCATTAAAGAGAATAAGGTAGATCTCTAATACCAAACTGGAAATTGGTCCATGCGATTTTGTCAAGTTGATAAAATATGTTGCAGGATAATAATATTTTATGATCCCAGTTTTATTTTTCAAAATCAATGTATATACACTCAGAAATATATATGCCTAAATATGCATAGAAAAGCGTCTGAAAAAGACACACTGAACTGTTGAAGGTGATTACCTCTGAGAAATGAAATAGATATAATAACGGGAATGTTTACTTGTAACTTTACATGTTAACTTTTTTTTCTTTCTTTTTTTTTTTGTTTTGAGATGGAGTCTGGCTCTGTCAGCCAGGCTGGAGCGCAATGGTGTAATCTTGGCTCACTGCAACCTCCGCCTCCTGGATTCAACCAATTCTCTTGCCTCAGCCTCCACAGTAGCCGGGATTACAGGTGTGAACCACCATGCCCAGCTAATTTTTTGTATCTTTAGTAGAGATGGGGTTTCACCATGTTGGTCAGACTGGTCTCAAACTCCTGACCTCATGATCCGCCCACCTCAGCCTCCCAAAATGTTGGGATTACAGGCGTGAGCCACTGCGCCCAGCCATTTTAACTTTTTATGAATATTTATTCCTCTAAAAAAGAGGAAAGTAATGTGTCTCTTCCTTTCCAATTCTATGTCACTTCTTTTTCTTATCCTATTGCATTATATTAGAATTTTGAGAGCAGTTGTTACTATGAATAGTAATAGGTGACATCCTTGTCTTGTTCCTGACTTTATTTTATTTTTATTTTTGAGAGCACGTCTTGCCCTGTCACCCAGGCTGGAGTGCAACGGCAAGGTCTTGGCTTATTGCAAACTCCGCCTCCCAGGTTCAAGCAATTCTCCTGCCTCAGCCTCCGGAGTAGCTGGGATTACAGGTGCAAGTCACCATGCCTGGCTAATTTTTTTTTTTTGTATCTTTAGTAGAAATGGGGTTTCATCATGTTGGCTAGGGCTGGCCTTGAACTCCTGATTTTATGATCCCCCTGACTCAGTCTCCCAAAGTGCTGGGATTACAGGTGTGAGCCACTGTGCCCGGCCTCTTTTTTTTTTTTTTTTTTTTTGAGACGAAGTCTTGCTCTATTGCCCAGGCTGGGGTGTAGTGGTTCAATCTCAGCTCACTGCAGCCTCTGCCTCCCGGGTTCCAGCGATTCTCCTGCCTCAGCCTCTCAAGTAGCTGGGATTACAGGCACACACCACCACACCTGGCTAATTTTTGTATTTTTAGTAGAGATGGGGTTTCACCATGTTGGCCAGGCTGGTCTCAAACTCCTGACCTGAGATGATCCTCCCGCCTTGACCTCCCAAAGTGCTGGGATTACAGGCATGAGCCACTGCGCCTGGCTGTTGCTACTGAGTTTAATAGTTACACATGGCCGGGTGCGGTGGCTCAAGCCTGTAATCCCAGCACTTTGGGAGGCCGAGACGGGAGGATCACGAGGTCAGGAGACCGAGACCATCCTGGCTAACACGGTGAAACCCTGTCTCTACTAAAAACTACAAAAAACTAGCCGGGCGACGTGGTGGCGCCTGTATTCCCAGCTACTCGGGAGGCTGAGGCAGGAGAATGGCGTGAACCCGGGAGGCGGAGCTTGCAGTGAGCTGAGATCCGGCCACAGCACTCCAGCCTGGGTGACAGAGTGAGACTCCGTCTCAAAAAAAAAAAAAAAAAAAAAAAAGTTACACCTTTGGCTGGATGTGGTGGCTTATGCCTGTGAAGTCCTACTTTAAACCACTCCTTAATGAAACCTCCTTTAAGCCTTCTAGGTGAGAATTAATCTTTTACTCCACTAGTTAAATAAAACTAGCAGAAAGGGATAGAAAGTTTGTTTTACCTGGCCAGGTGTGGTGGCTCACACCTGTAATCCCAACACTTTGGGAGGCTGAGATGGGTGGATCACCTGAGCTCAGGAGTTCAAGACCAGCCTGACCAACATGGAGAAACCCCGTCTCTACTAAAAATACAAAACTAGCCAGGCATCGTGGTGCATGCCCGCAATCCCAGGTACTTAGGAGGCTGAGGCAGGAGAATCGCTTGAACCTGGGAGGTGGAGGTTGCAGTGAGGTGAGATCACGCCAGTGCACTCCAGCCTGGGCAACAGAGTGAGACTCTGTCTCAAAAAAAAAAAAAAAAAAAAAAAGGAAAAGAAAGAAAAGAAAAGAAAAAAGAAAGTTTGTTCTACCCTTTGCCTGGTCTATGTGGTAGCATGCCAGATAAATTTGATATATCCTTTTTTACTATGTTTCTTCATATTAGAACTTCAAAAATTATGTATATATACATGTATTTGCCTCAAAAAGTGACATGTATCCAAAGAAAAAATGACAAGATGTCCATCCCTTGGCCCCCTTCCGTCCCCCTTCCTGCTGCTCCTCAGCTGCCCAAGATTGAACCCTGGCTGGGGCTGGGTAGCAGGACAGCCTCTCAGATGAGGTCAGCAACATTGAGAGACATTTCCTCAATGGAGGTGTTATAGACGGTCTCGATGTCTCAAAGAGTCCTCTTGTCTTCTATCACCATGTTAACAGCCACACCCTTACGGCCAAACTGTCCACCTCAACCAATTCTGTGGATATAGTTTTCTCCGTTGGTGGGAAGGTCATAGTTGATGAGTTAAGAAACCTGCAGCACAGCAATGCCTCTGGCCAGCAGGTCAGTGGGAATCAAAACTCTGCTAGAGCCAGAACAAAACGCCCTCACTGGCCAGGCGCAGTGCCTCGTGCCTGTAATCCCAGCACTTTGGAAGGCCAAGGTGGGCAGATCACCTGAGGTCAGGAGTTTGAGATCAGCCAACATGGAGAAACCCCACCTCTACTAAAAGTAAAAAATTAACCGGGCGTGGTGGCGCATGCCTGTAATCCCAGCTACTTGGGAGGCTGAGACAGGAGAATCACTTGAACCCAGGAGGAAGAGGTTGTAGTGAGCCGAGATCGCGCCAATGCACTCCAGCCTGGGCAACAAAAGTGAAACTCCATCTCAAAAACAAACAAACAAAACAAAACAAAACAAAAAACTCCCTCATGATCACATCTTGTTCCTCTTGACCCTTATCTCCATGCATGGCAGAGACAGTGAAATCTCAAGCATGCAACTTCTCAGGGAGCCAGTCCACCTTCCTTCGGGTGTTGATGAAGACATCTGCCTGGGTGACAGTCAGGGTTTCATGCAAGTCACACAGGGTGTCCCGCTTCCACTCCTTTCGTTCCATGTTGATGTAGAATTGGCGGATACCCTCCAGGTCAACTCTTCCTTCTTGTCAAGAATCTGAATGGGGTCCTTCGTGAATTTCTTGGTCACCTCAAGCACATCAGAAGGCACTGTAGCTGACGGCAAACTGGATGTTGCTGTTGAGTTTTTGGAATATGTCGTAGATCTGGTCCCTGAATCCACAGCTGAACATTTCGTCAGCTTCGTCCACACATCTTGATGTTTGAATAAATGTTTCCAGGCTGAGTGTGGTGGCTCACGCCTGTAATCCTAGCACTTTGGGAGACTGAGGTGGGCGGATCACCTGAGATCAGCTTCGTACAAACATCTTGATATCTTGATGTATTTGGGAGACAGGTATCTCCGGTTAAGGCTATCAAACACACGGCCAGGGGTACCCACGATGACATGGGGAGCTTCCATCTGTGGTTTCTTTTCTTTCTTTTTTTTTTTGGAGATGGAGTCTCACTCTGTCACCCAGGCTGGAGTGCAGTGGCACAATCTCGGCTCACTGCAACCTCCGCCTCCCAGGCTCACACCATTCTCCTGCCTCAGCCTCCCTAGCAGCTGGGACTACAGGCGCCCGCCACCACTCCTGGCTAATTTTTTTGTATTTTTAGTAGAGACAGGGTTTCACCGTGTTCGCCAGGATGGTCTCGATCTCCTGACCTCGTGATCTGCCCGCCTCGGCCTCACAAAGTGCTGGGATTACAGGCTTGAACCACCGTGCCCCGCCTTCCATCTGTGGTTTCTGCACCTCAGCACGCACGTGGGTGCCCCCAGTACAGGCATGACAGGAGGCACCCATGCAGTCTCCTAGTGCCATGACCACCTTCTGTATCTGCTGAGCCAATTCCTGAGTGAGTGCTAGGACCAAAACCTGGGTGGCCTTTAGATCTAATTCAATCTGTTGCAGAATTGATATGGCAAATGTGGCCGTTTTCCTAGTCCCAGCTTCGGCTTGAATGATCACATCATAACCCTTGATACAAGGTAGAATGCCTTGCTGCTGGACGGCAGAGGGCTTCTGAAAACCATAGGCGTAGAAGCCACGGAGAAGGGACTCCGATAAGTTCATGTCATCAAAGCTATCTACAATCTCATTCTAGTTACTCTCCATGACACCTCCATGCTCCATCCCATCAGGGTCATTGTGTCTGGATCAGGAATCTTGACTTGCAGACATGATCCTTAGATATACACATATATGGCCGGGCGTGGTGGCTCAAGCCTGTAATCCCAGCACTTTGGGAGGCCGAGACGGGCGGATCACGAGGTCAGGAGATCGAGACCATCCTGGCTAACACGGTGAAACCCCGTCTCTACTAAAAAATACAAAAAACTAGCCGGGCAAGGTGGCGGGCGCCTGTAGTCCCAGCTACTCGGGAGGCTGAGGCAGGAGAATGGCAAAACTCGGGAGGCGGAGCTTGCAGTGAGCTGAGATCCGGCCACTGCACTCCAGCCTGGGCGACAGAGCGAGACTCCGTCTCAAAAATAAAAATAAAAATAAATAAATAAAAT
>NW_016803136.1:2443905-2467228 GCF_001698545.2 Rhinopithecus bieti
AAAAAAAAAAAAAAGAAATAAAATTTGATATAAATTAAATTTAGTGCATAACTACATAATAGAGATTTTAATTTTTTCTAAATATGAGTCTGAGCTCAAGGTTTATAGGAGTTAGTGCTACCTATTTGTATGAAGTCAGTGTTTATAAAAGTGTTTCTGATTTCTTTCTGGGCAATTTTGTTTACTTTCAGAGCATTCATTTAAAAAATAACTGATTTACTCAGCTAATTAAATATTAAGTAGCATGGTATCAGACCATAATAAATATTTTAAAAGGTAAAAATGAAGGGAGGGTGGATTCTTAGAACAAAGGGATGCTAATTTATTGTATGTTTATTGACTGTTACTGAACCGAAGCAATAGCACAGACCAAAGCTCTATGCCTCATTTTATTGTTCTTATCTGAAAATCCCAGAAATGTAAAACTGGACAAGACTTTCTAGAGACAATTTGATTCATCTCTGGCAAATCTTCGTGAGGCAAAAACCCAAGCCCTTCATGCAATTGGTTCATGTTCCCTTTGAACATTTACAGGGATAGAGACAATCTTTCTTTTTTACTTATTTTACTTATTTAATTTAACTTTATTGTGAGACAGGGTTTTGCTCTGTCACCCAGGCTGGCGTGCAGTAGTGCCATCTCGGTTCACTCAGCCTCCACCTCCCGGACTCAAACGATCCTCCCATCTCAGGCTCCCAATGGGAGGAACCACAGGTGCGTTCGCAACCACCACGTCTGGCTAATTTCTCTATTTTTCCGTAGAGACGGGGTTTCCCTGTGTTGTCCAGGCTGGTCTCGAACTCCTGGGCTCAAGCGATTCTCCCACCTTGGTACCCCAAGGTGCTGCGATTACAGGTTTGAAGGACTGATCGCGGCCTATTTTTAGAGATAGGGGGCCAATCTGCCCAGGCTACAGTGCAGTAGCCTGTGATTCACTGCAACCTGGACCTCCTGGGCTCAAGTGATCCGCCTGTCTCCACCTCCTGAGTAGCTAGGACTCCAGGCACGGGCCACCACACCCAGCTAATTAAAAGTTTTTGTTTTTGTTGTTTGTTTTTCTGAGACAGACTCTCGCTTTGTTACCTAGGCTGCAGTGCAGTGGCATGATCTTGGCTCATTGCAACCTCCATCTCCCGGTTTCAAGCGATTCTCATGCCTCAGTCCCCCAGGTAGCTGGGATTACAGGCGCACACCACCACGCCCAGCTAATTTTTGTATTTTTAGTAGAGATGGCATTTCACCATGTTGACCAGGCTGGTCTCGAAATCCTGACCTCAAGGGATCCGCCTGTCTGGGCCTCCCAAAGTGTTGGGATTACAGGCGTGAGTCAACGTGCCCGGCTGTTTTTCTTTTCTTTCTTTTTTGTTTTTAGAGATGAGATCTTGCTTTGTTGCCCTGGCTGGTCTGGATCTCCAGGGCTTAAGCAATCCTCCCCACTAGCTGGGACTACAGGCATGTGCCACCACACTTAGCTACTTTTAAAAAATTTTTTGTAGAGATGAGGTTTCACTATGTTGCACCTGCTGGTCTCCAACTCTTTGGCTCAGGTGATCCACCACCCCTGCTCCCAACCTCCCCATCCCTGCCTTGGACTCCCAAATTGCTGGGATTACAGGGGTTAGCAAGCTGTGCCTGGCAGAGATAACCTTTTTTGTTTGTTTGTTTTGAGACGGAGTCTCGCTCTGTTGCCCAGGCTGGAGTGCAGTGGCACGATGTCAGCTCACTGCAAGCTCCGCCTCCCGGGTTCACACCACTCTCCTCCCTCAGCCTCGCCAGTAGCTGGGACTACAGGCGCCTGCCACCAGGCCCGGCTAATTTTTTTGTAGTTTTAGTAGAGACAGGGTTTCACCGTGTTAGCCAGGATGGGAGATAACCTTTCTTGATCAAAGGAAACTTGTTTTGGTATCAAGCAACAGTAATGTTTACATGAGTTACCCATGAGTCCCCATGAAACTGAGACACTTTGCACAGGGTGCATCCCCTCTCTAATTCTCACAAAAGCCGGGTTAGTTATTAGGTGTCTTTTATTGAGAAACTGAGGCCAAAGAGAGGTATGGTAATTTGCCCCAGGTCGGGCTTCTGGCAAGTGCGGGGTCCAGGATTTACACCTAAGTTGTCTCTTTCATTAACTCTGCTGCTTCTCAAATGCAGTATATATATATTTACCTACATAAAGTGATGCAATAAAATCAGTACACATAAGCTTAAGCCTGTTTCAAGCAAAGAGCTTCCTTGGACAATAAAATTAATAAGATAATCTCATTTAAACCTGTTATTAAAATAATAGCCCATATTGAATTATTCAGAACCCCAAATCTCGCTTTTTAAAAATCAAGGGTCGGCCGGGCGCGGTGGCTCACGCCTGCCCAGCACTTTGAGAGGCCAAGGCGGGCGGATCACGAGGTTTAGGGATCGAGACCATCTTGGCCAACATGGTGAAACCCCGTCTCTATTAAAAATACAAAAATTAGCTGGGCGCGGTGGCAAGCGCCTGTAGTCCCAGCTACTCGGGAGGCTGAGGCATGAGAATCGCTTGAACTCGGGAGGCGGAGGTTGCAGTGAGCCGAGATCGCGCCACTGCACTTCAGCCTGTCGACAGAGCGAGATTCCGTCTCAAAGAAAAAAAAAGGAAAAAAAAAAAAATCATGGGTCACTGTGCGGAATAAATTAACTACAAATCCCCAGAACGACTCTCTCATCAATATTTCAATCCATAATTTAACAAACACACACAGACATCCCTTATACAGTTCCAGGCCTTTCTTTGGGCATCCGTTTCGAGACCTGCAGACTCTGATGTGTGTGTGTGACTAAGAAGAAGAATAGCTGAATCACATTCAAAAGCGAGTCCTCCCAATTAAGAATCTATAACAAAAATCAAGACAATGACAGCATTCCATCTGCTTTTTAACCTCAACAGCTCCTCCTCCCAAGCCGACCAACCTACTCCCTTCCCTCATTTCCCCCCAAACTGGGAAATCATCTCGTAGGCCGGAGGCAGAAAGGGACGGTAAGTGGCCGGGCCCCGCTGCCTCTCGCGCCTCCCGGGGCCCGCCACGCACGGTGCCAACCGGTCCCCGCGGTCGGCCGCATGAGCGCAAAAGCAGGGCAGGGAGGTGAGCAGAGCCAGAGTTCAGAAGGGGCCACAAGTTAGACGAGGGGCTAGGAAAAAAGAGCCTTTCCCAAGGTTACAGAAGCGTGCGGAGCGTGAGAAGCAGCACCTCGCGCGCAGACTCGCCCGCCGGCCCGGGGGCACCGCGGAGCCGCCCACCCGCTAGAAGGCAGCGCGGCCCCGGCTCGGCCCAGCCCGGCGCTATGCGCCGGCAGCCCCTTCCTCCGCTCCGGCGGCCCGCCCCTCCCTCTTCCTGGGGGGGTCTGGGGCGGCGGGGCGGTGGGCGGCGGGCGGGCGGCGGCGGCGCGGTGACGTCAGGCGTTGGGGCAGGCTCCTGTGACAGCAGGAGGCCTGGAGCGGCGGGGGCGGCGGCGGAGCTCCGGGCGGCCGGGAGAGCGAGGTGAGCGAGCGGGGAGCAGCCGACCCGGGGAGGTCTAGGGAGCGAGAAGGAGGAAGGGAGGGGGAGCGCTCGGGCCGCGAGCGAGAGAAACCCGCGGAGCGCCGAGCTTGGGCTCGAGCCCCGAACGGCTGAGGAGCCGTCCGCTCCCCTCCCCTCCCCCTCCCGGCCCGGGCCAGCGCCGCCATCCTCCCCCCCTCCTTCCCTTCCTTCCCTCCTTCCTCCCTCCCCATTCTCCCTCCCTCCCCCGCCGGTGGGATGGGAGTGAAGGACGGACAGAGGCCCTGCGGAGGCGGCGGTGCAGCGCTCCGGTAAGGCGGCGCGGGTCTGCGCCCTCCCCTCTGTCTCCTCCACCGCGCCCGGGCGGCTGCAGGCCGGACCCGGCGGCCTGACGATGTGGCTGCGCCGGTCCCCTCCCTCCCATTCTCCCCTCCCCCTGCCGCCGCCGCCGCCGCCGCCTCCTCCTCCTCCTTCTTCTTCTCTCCTCGCTCTCAAAATGGCGGCCGCGACGGCCGTTGAGTGAGAGACCCGGAGGAGGGGGACTGTCCGGGGAGGGCGCTGCCCTCGCTCCTCTCCTCCCGGGCCCGGCTCTGGGGGCTGCCGGCGCCGCTGCGACCCCCCCCGCGGCCCTCCCCAAGAAGGGATCTCCCTCCTCCCTCGGTGACTTAGCAAGAAAAGTATTCTTGGGTAGGAAAGGCGTGGGGACCAGGTAGCTCTCTGATCCTGGGGAAAGGGCTCGGCCCTGCTCTCTCCGGCCGCAGAGACGAGCACCGCAGTCCCCACCCCACCCTCCGTTGTCGGCTCGGGGACCGGCTCAGCCCCTCGCCGCCGGGGCACCCATTGGGCCTTCCAGGCATTCCGTCCCCAACTGGTCCTTAAGATGGGGTGGACCAGCGGAGGGTGGCCCGCCGTCTCCCTGGCCCCCAGTGCGGCGGTCCAGCCTCAGCACCCGCCGAGGAGAGGCAGCCCGGCCCACCGAGCAATCCGCAGCATCCACCCACCGAATCTGGCAGGATTTTCTTTCTGCCACCGGCTTCTCGATCGGGAGTTGCCTTTTGATGCTGTGAACATTCAGCTTCGAGGCTCCCTGCCATTCTTCATCTAATCTCATCTCCCTGCCCCTTTGGGAAACGCAGTGCCCTCTTAGCTTCCCACATGAGAAAATGCCTTTGAGGTGGTCGGCACATTTTGACTCTGCCCCTCTGAACGTAACAGTAGAGGGGAAGAGGTTTTCAGTATTCAGTAGGAGAGAGCAAGGTACCTTAGCTTTATTTGTTATGCTGCCTTTCTTCAGTGACTTAGCAAGAAACTCCTTGGGAAGAGGGCAGGAAATTTTCTTTTGGGGTTTGGGCCCAATTTATATCCGTCTTTTGGTTAAGAAAATATGCCTTTGAAGAGGAGGACCAGATTTGTGGTCTCGTTCTCAATGGGCGATGTCATGCCAAGGTCCCCCCTCCCTCTTTCCTTAAGTGGCAATCCGGACAAATAGAGATACTACTGTTATTCCCATCTCTCCTTTAAGCACACCGTCTTTGAGATTCATAAGGTTTTAAACGCCAAACAAAAAATTGGTGCCATTTTGGCAATTCTATTTTGTTGGGGAGTGAGTTATTTTGTGTGAATTTCTTTTCGAGGCTAGGGCGGAGGAGACACTGCTTGGGCCTTTCATACCAGTAATAATGTCATCCCTCCCTTTTTGCCACAGGAGTGTTTGCTTTTTTTTTTTTTTTTTTTTTTTTTTGCTGCAGCAGGGCTTGATCGCTGCGGGGTCCAGTCTCGTAATCAGGAAAATTTCCTGTTGACTGTGTCATAGTGATGTTGAATATATAGTAAAAGCTTTTACTTAAAAAATTCTGATTTGGTTTTAAGGCATCAGCTAGCTTTTCATCTCTAATGGGTGTCTTTTAGGACACGGTTTCACAAAATAATTGGCAGTTGGAAATTGCAGTTTTTAATAAAGCAGAAGAGTAATCTGTATTTAGGGTGATTTCTTTCGTGTTCATTAATGATCATTGTTTGGATTGCTCAGAAGGGGGGAGTCTCCTAAAAGAAATTTAAGGCTGGTATATATTTTTTAAAACCAGAAAGGAACCCAGTTTTTCACATGAAGTATTTCTGTATATGCTGATTTTGATGGAGCAAGCCCTACATTGGTACCTCCCCCCACATCCTTTTTAAAAAAAATGGGCTAATATGTGTGGATGCTGTGAACAGCCATTGAGCCGAGAAGACTGGGTGGAGTAAGGGAGCAGAAGCTGTGAAATGCTGGATTGCCCTTTCAGAGCGTCTTTCTCTAGCTTGTGTTTTGTAAGGTTATTTGATATGAATGGTTGCTACAGCTAAGTCATTTCTCTGTCGTAAATCTTAAAATCTAATGTTTTCCACCTTTTTTTCATGATGGACATTGAATGATTGGAATAAAAAGCAATGTCCTTGCTTTAAAATAGACACTTATTGTCTCTGTATTTGTCCCTGTGTGTGTGTATATATTAATATATAAAGATACACATACATCTACACTCTTGTTAATGTTTTTTATTATTCTAGTCATGTAAGTATAAATTAATGTCAGAAATATTTGGCAAGAAATAGGAGGTACAGGAAAACTGCAAAAATCTAAGAAGAATACTGCAATTGTTTTACTTAAAACAGTAAATCTATTTGCGATTTTAAAATAGTGAACATAAAAGGTGGGGAAAAAAAGGAAAAGATAATTTGCATGAAAGGCCGTTTAGACCTTTTCTCTTGTGTTGCTCCTTGAAAGGGACCTTTTGTGAGATACTGTCATAAGAGGGTAGGTCATTTTAATGCCTTGTATCAAGCATTCACATGAGTAGACATCTTCAAAAGAATTTCACATATATGTGGTAAATGATTTTGATTTAGCCTTATGAATGCTTGTCAGTGTATGATTTGTTTTGCATTTTGTTCTTTTACTATGATTAGAAAGTAGAAGAGTTAGTATGGTGAGGAAATGAGTAAGGTTGGGAATGATAATTCACTTTATTATGTGTCTGACCTATCCCTATTCCTACTGTTTGTAGGTATCAAAGCACACTAAGGTCCAGGTGCAATGGCTCACGCCTGTAATCTCAGCACTGGGGAGCCCGAGGCGGGTGGATCACCTGAGGTCAGGAGTTGGAGACCAGACTGACCAATATGGTGAAACCCAGTCTCTACTAAAAATAAAAAAAATTAGCTGGGTGTCGTGCCATGCGCCTGTAGTCCCAGCTGCTCGGGAGGCTGAGACAGGAGAATAGATTGAACCCGGGAGGCGGAGGTTGCAGTGAGCCGAGATCATGCCACTACACTCCAGCCTGGTGACAGAGCAAGACTCTGTCAGAAACAAACAAACAAACAAAACCCCGCACACTAAGAGTGGTGATTTTTCAGTAGATTATTAATCAGGAGCTTAAGATAATTTGACGTAAATAAGAGAGTTTTAGTTCCAAGTGTATGTAGTGTTTTTTGATACATGTTGCAGAATGTTATGCGTAATTTGGACATTAATTTTTAAAATTATTCATAGTTCTTATATACAACTTTTAATGAGATTGGAAGGAATTTTTTAGTACAATTATTTGTTACCTGCTTTTCCAGATAAAATATCTCTAGTTTAAAGAGATTTTGAGATGTTTCTGGGAAGGAAAATCAGAACCATAATTTTGGTTTTCTATTTAGAACATCCGTGTCTGTTTTTTTTTGTTTTTTTTTTTTTTTTTGAGGTGGAGTCTTGCTCTGTTGCCCAGGCTGGAGTGCAGTGGCGTGATCTCGGCTCACTGTAACCTCTGCCTTCTAGGTTCAAGCGATTCTCTTGCCTCAGCCTCTGGAGTAGTTGGGATTACAGGTGCCTGACGCTACACCTGGTTAATTTTTGTGTTTTTAGTAGAGATGGGGTTTCACCGTGTTGGCCAGGTTGGTCTTGAACTCCTGACCTCGTGATCCGCCTGCCTCTGCCCCCTAGAGTTCTGGGATTACAGGCGTGAGCCACCATGCCCTTCCCTGTTTTCAATTTTTAAAAATAATATAAATGTCTCTCTCTCAGTTGTATACTAAGTGACAGAGAGACAGAAAGAGTGTGTGTGTGTGTGTGTGTGTGTGTGTGTGTGTGTCTGTGTGTGTGAGACTTTATGGCTTATATTTTAAGTGTCCAGCAAAAAATAAGACCCTCTTGTTTACATGTGGTTCATCTTATTCACAGTTTGTCGTCTTTGTCAATAAGCCATGGACGCTATAGAAATTGTCAACATTAAGATGAAGCTGTCTGGCCAGACACAGTGGCTCACGCTTATAATCCCAGAAATTTGGGAGGCCCTAGGCAGGTGGATCTCCTGAGGTCAGGAGTTCAAGACCAGCATGGCCAACATGGTGAAACCCTGTCTCTACTAAAAATACAAAAAAATTAGCCGGGCGTGGTGGCACACACCTGTAGTTCCAGCTACTGGGGAGACTGAGGCAGGAGAATCACTTGAACCCGGGAGGCGGAGGTTTCATTGAGCCGAGATCGCACCATTCCACTCCAGCCTAGGCAACAAGAGCGAAACTCCATCTCAAAAATAAATAAATAAATAAAACAAGATGAAGATGTCTTAAAAAACAAACCCAAAGCAAAATCTTAGGGCAGAGTGAATTTTCCATATCTTTCCCATTGAGTTCTAAAGCAGTGAGTCATGCGCTCTTTTGCCAAAGGGACTTGGGGCTGGGTTGGTTTTAAACCAAGCTGGCCATTTCTGCTTCTGGTCCTAAAGTATTTTTTACTTGGCTGTACGTCCCTGTTACAAAAAAAATTCATTATGACAGGTAACTTATTTTTATGTGCTTTGGAAAGAGAGAAATAGTTAAGTTTTGAAGTGGAAATTCTTTGCCACTGTTCTTATTATGTCATCTACAATACAACTGTTACTTTTTTTTTTTTTAAACTTAGAAAGGTGCTCTATTTAAAATAAAGCTAATGGTATATAATATGAGTTCTGAAAAAAGGCGGACCTACCGTTCTCCAGAAGATGTTTAGCTGTAAATTGAATCCTCATCATTGAAGGCCAAACATTTTGAGAAATCTGTATTTCATAAAGAAAGATGCTGCATTATGTAAGCATAATAGTTAACTGCAGTGAAGGCTTTTTGGATTGTTCTGACTTTGTTGCTGGTTTGATGTGGCACTTTTTGGCTAGTCATTGAAATGGAACTTTAGTTTAACTTCTGTTACATATGTAATTTTTAACCTTGGTGTAGCAGTTATAGAATTTAATTGATATTTGTGAAATGCTTTATATTCATTGGTGGCAGGCATCATAAGCACTTATTATTTTATTTCGTGTTTTCTTTTTAAAAGATGGTGGCTTCTTGTTGAAACTTACCTAGATAGGACTAATCTGCATTTGTCAAGGATGCTTCTGGAATGGTACTCTCTATTGTCATTTAACATTGTCATAAACATTTCTCTAGAACTTTATAAATATTGAGCCTGGTACTCATTTGTTCTGTCAGCTACTTTTGAGGTAGATTGGTATTTTACAGATGAGAGAACTAAAATGCAGAGAATTCCTTTTCCTGTCGAATGTTAGGTTAGTGACTAGAATAAGGTAAATATTGTAGTCTCAGAACTCTTGGGTACTGCTTTGTAAGATCACACGTTCCTTCTTTCTATAACGATTGGACTTCTTAATCTTTGTTTTTTTTTTTTTTTTTCGAGACGGAGTCTTGCTCTGCTGCCCAGGCTGGAGTGCAGTGGCCGGCTCTCAGCTCACTGCAAGCTCCGCCTCCTGGGTTCACGCCATTCTCCTGTCTCAGCCTCCCGAGTAGCTGGGACTACAGGCACCCGCCTCGTCGCCCGGCTAGTTTTTTGTATTTTTTTTAGTAGAGACGGGGTTTCACCGTATTAGCCAGGATGGTCTCCATCTCCTGACCTCATGATCCGCCCGTCTCGGCCTCCCAAAGTGCTGGGATTACAGGCTTGAGCCACCGCGCCCGGCCCTTAATCTTTGTTAATCTCTTCTAAAATGGTGAAAGTTGGTGGCATTTATTGCCTGCATCATTTAAATTGGCGTTTATTAACATATGGTCTTGTATTGTTGACTGCTTTGCATGTATAAGCCTTTTGGCATTTGAGTAGCTTCTCCCAAAAATGCCTAATACTGCTTTACAGATAGTATTGGTAAGTAAATAAGTACTAGTTGCATTTGACTGAACGAAGGATTATATGAAAGGAAATGTGCTATCCTGAAGATCTCTGTAATGGTTAGCTCCAGTGATCTCGAGAGAATTAAGGTGATGGAAGGAAGAGTGGCCGCCTTTCCTATACGGAGATTTTATGTTCTCTGAGGGAATGGTGTTACACTTTGACAGAATTCTTAAGTATAAAAAGTGAATTAACTCAACTGGACAAATTACCTATACATTTTGATTATCTGCTTTTGGGGCTCTTATGTTAAACAGTAATTGACAGTTAACTGAGGCCATTCAGAAGTTTTCTGAGACTTTTTACAAAAGTAAAATTAAGAATCTTTGAACATTTTAAGAAATTTAATTTTTGAAAGCATTGTAGAAAATTGTATGTTTATTAAAATTTTACAGTGTGGATTAATCAATTTTTAACCTTTTTTTTTTTGAGGTAAGAGTCTCACTTCATCACCCACGCTGGAGTGCAGTAGCTCTATCTCAGCTCACTGCAACCTCCACCTCCTGGGTTCAAGCGATTCTTATGCCTCAGTCTTCCGAGTAGCTGGGATCACAGGTGCATACCACCACGGATGGCTAATTTTTGTATTTTTACTAGAGAACTCCTGGCCTCAAGTGATCCGCCTGAGTTGGCCTTCCAAAGTGCTGGGATTACAGATGTGAGCCACCACACCCAGCCCAATCCATTTTTAATCTAAGGCAAAGATAGAAGAATATGTTTTATGGGCTAGGTACGGTGGCTCATGCCTATAATCCCAGCACTTTGGGAGGCCAACGCGGACAGAAGGCGATCAGGAGTTCCAGACCAGCCTGGCCAACATGGTGCAACCCTGTCTCTACTAAAAATACAAAAATTAGCCAAGTGTGGTGGCGGGCACCTATAATCCCAGCTACTTGGGAGACTGAGACGGGATAATCACTTGAACCCAGGAGGCGGAGGCTGCAGTAAGCCGAAATTATGCCATTGCACTCTAGCCTGGGCAACAAGAGTGAAACTCTATCTCAAAAAAAAAAAAAAAAAAGAATATGTTTTATGATATGCTAGTGTTTTATCTATTTCTCTTTTCATATTTTTATAAAAAATATGCTAACTACAAAAGAAAGAAGGTGGAGATAAATGAGTTAGATGTTTTGATTATTTAGTATTTTGGTTAACTTTTCTTTTTCTTTTTGAGACGGAGTCTTGCTCTGTTGCCCAGACTGTAGTATGGTGGTGCAATCTCGGCTCGCTGCAACCTCCGCCTCCTGGGTTCAAGCAATTTTTCTGCTTCAGCCTCCCTAGTAATAGCTGGAATTATAGGCATGTGCCACCACGGCCGGCTAATTTTTTATTTTTTATTTTATTTTATTTTATTTTATTTATTTTTTTTTGAGGCGGAGTCTTGCTCTGTCGCCCAGGCTGGAGTGCAGTGGCCAGATCTCAGCTCACTGCAAGCTCCACCTCCCGGGTTCCCGCCATTCTCCTGCCTCAGCCTCCTGAGTAGCTGGGACTACAGGGTGCCCGCCACCTCGCCCGGCTAGTTTTTTTATTTTTAGTAGAGACGGGGTTTCACTGTGTTCGCCAGGATGGTCTCGATCTCCTGACCTTGTGATCCGCCCGTCTCGGCCTCCCAAAGTGCTGGGATTACAGGCTTGAGCCACCGCCCCCGTCCTAATTTTTTATTTTTAGTAGAGACGGGGTTTCGCCATATTGGCCAGGCTGGTCTCGAACTCCTGACCTCAGGTGATCCGCCCACTTCGGCCTCTGAAATTGCTAGGATTACAGGTGTGAGCTACCACGCCTGGCCTTGGTTAACTTTTTATGGGTGAGAAAAGGCTATTATACATTTAGCATTGTCAGAGAAAATGAAATAATCTGTTGACTAAACCCATATATGAATATTTATTTATTTATTTATCTTTCGAGAATGAGTCTCGCTCTTGTTGCCCAGGCTGGAGTGCAATGGTGCGATCTTGGCTCACCGCAGCCTCTGCCTTTTGGGTTCAAACAATTCCCCTGCCTCAGCCTCCTGAGTAGCTGGGATTACAGGCATCTGCCACCATGCCCAGTGAAGGTTTTTGTATTTTTCATAGAGATGGGGTTTCACCTCATTGGCCAGGCTGGTCTCGAATTCCTGACCTAGTGATCTGCCCTCCTTGGCCTCCCAAAGTGCTGGGATTACAGGCGTGAACCACTGTGCCCAGCCACACCTGGCTAATTTTTGTTTTTTTGTTTTTTGAGGCAGAGTCTCACAATCTTGTCGCCCAGGCCAGAGTGCAATGGCGCGATCTCGACTTACTTCAACCTCCGCCTCCTGGATTCAAGCAATTCTCCTGCCTCAGCCTCCCGAGTAGCTGAGATTACAGGTGCCTGCCAGCACGCCTGGCTAATTTTTGTATTTTTAGTAGAAATGGGGTGTCACCATGTTGGCCTGGCAGGCCTTGAACTCCTGACCTCAGGTGATCCTCGTGCCTCGGTCTCCCAAAGTGCTGGGATTGCAGGTATGCACCACTGTGTCTTGCCTAATTTTTGTATTTTCTGTAAGAAGTGAGGTCTTGCCATGTTGCCCAGGCCAGTCTCAAACTCCTAGCCTAAGCAAACTGCCTCAAGCCATGTGCTCACCCCAACCTTTCGGTGTCCTAGAATTACACAGGCATGAGCCACTGCCCTCAGCCTAAGAAATTTTTTTTTTTTTTTTTTTTGAGACGGAGTCTCGCTCTGTCTCCCTGGCTGGCTGGAGTGCAGTGGCACGATCTTGGCTCACTGCAAGCTCCGCCTCCCAGGTTCACGCCATTCTCCTGCCTCAGCCTCCCGAGTAGCTGGGACTACAGGCGCCCGCCACTGCGCCCAGCTAATTTTTTGTATTTTTAGTAGAGATGGGGTTTTACCGTTTCACCATGGTCTCAATCTCCTGACCTTGTGATCCGGCCGCCTCGGCCTCCCGAAGTGCTGGGATTACAGGCATGAGCCACCGCGCTCAGCCAAGAAAAAATATTTTTAAAGTTGACAAATGTAGAAATAAGGAGCTAAGATTTGTCAAAGAGATGAATAAGTAATGAAATATTCTGGTTATCAAAGTTTATCATATATGAATGAACAGTGAAACAATGGGAAATAACACAATTAACAAATTTTAATTTGTCTTTAATGGTTCAGCAGTCACTTAAAAATTTTTACATTATTGCCATGATGCTATAATCTTTATCATCACAAATCCCAACGTAAAAATAAAAAAAAACCCACATAATAAAATGATTATTCAAGCTTTCTGGCTCTTCGACTTGGGCTAAATAAGTGTTCTGCATAATGTATGTCCTTAAAGAGAAATTATCTCCACCGACTGAAAAAAAGAAAGAAAACAGCAAGGACCTGTAAATGTGAGAGTTTCAACAGGCCTGTAGTTCCCATTTTTATGGAAGCATCGTAATACCACCCCAAGACATCAAATGCCACTAGCACAGAAGACACCTAAGATCCAAAGTTCTTAGAAGAATATTGCTTTTAAAAACATCAGAAATAAGGCTGGGCGCGGTGGCTCAAGCCTGTAATCCCAGCACTTTGGGAGGCCGAGTCGGGCGGATCACGAGGTCAGGAGATCGAGACCATCCTGGCTAACACGGTGAAACCCCGTCTCTACTAAAATACAAAACTAGCCGGGCGAGGTGGCGGGCGCCTGTAGTCCCAGCTACTCGGGAGGCTGAGGCAGGAGAATGGCGTAAACCCGGGAGGCGGAGCTTGCAGTGAGCTGAGATCTGGCCACTGCACTGCAGCCTGGGCGACAGAGCAAGACTCTGCCTCAAAAAAAAAAAAAAAAAAAATCAGAAATAATACTTTACGTGGGACTCAACCTTGACTTTTTTCTTTCTTCCTCTATATTCAATTACCTTGTCTTGCCAATTTTATCTTCCCAATATTTGTTGAGTTAGTCCCCTTCTGTCCATACTTACCATTACTACTACTACCGTCATAGTTCACATAATCTCTTACCCAACTAATTTCACATAGTCTCTCTTAACTCCTGTCTTGCCCTGTTAACATCTTTGTGCTACATAGTCCCTGGTCATCTATCTAAAATGCAATCTGACCATATCACACTTCGCTACTTAAAAAGAACCCTTCCTTAGGCCGGGCACGATGGCTCAAGCCTGTAATCCCAGCACTTAGGGAGGCCGAGACGGGCGGAACACGAGGTCAGGAGATCGAGACCATCCTGGCTAATACAGTGAAACCCTGTCTCTACTAAAAAAATACAAAAAAACTAGCCGGGCGAGGTGGCGGGCGCCTGTAGTCCCAGCTACTCGGGAGGCTGAGGCAGGAGAATGGCGTAAACCCGGGAGGCGGAGCTTGCAGTGAGCCGAGATCCGGCCACTGCACTCCAGCCTGGGCAACAGAGCGAGACTCCATCTCAAAAAAAAAAAAAAAAAAAAATCCCTTCCTTGGCTCCCTTTGTATTTACTTAACAAATATTTACTTAGCACTTACTAATATGCCAGGCACTGTTTTAAGTGCTTTACAAATACTCCTTTACTCCTCACAACATTCTAGGAGAATTTAGTGAGCCCTTTGTAACACTGAATAGCAGAGCTGAAAGTCAAACCTCAGGTATGGAGGCTCCAGTGTTGGAGCTTTCAGCCACTGTACTGTGCTGACTCCCTCTTTCCTGTAGTCCACATACTTTAACACACTTTTCAAGGTCTTCAATCACTTCGTTTCATTTCTAATCAAGCCCCACCTTACTCACTCTAGTATATATATGCCTTCTCCCTCCCCACTGTGTGATCTTTATGATTCTACTCCTGCTGTCCTCTCTGTCTAAAGCAACTTCTAGTATCTCAGAACAGAGTGCAGTGAATACATTTTGACAAAAGAATGATTTTTTATTTTTTTGAGACAGGGTCTGACTCTGTTGCCCAGGCTGGAGTGCAGTGGCTAACTACAACTCTCCAAATCCTGTGCTCAAGCAATCTTCTCGCCTCAGCTTCCCAAGTAGCTGGGTCTACAGGCCCACGCCACCATGTCCGGGTAATTTTTGTATTTTTCAAAATATAGGCCAGGTGCAGTGGCTCACGCCTGTAATTCCAGCACTTGGGGAGGCCGAGGCAGGTGGATCACCTGAGGTCAGGAGTTCGAGACCAACCTGGCTAACATGGTGAAACCTCGTCTCTACTAAAAATAAAAAAAAATTAGCCGGGTATGGTGGTGGATGCCTGTAATCCCAGGTACTTGGGAGGCTGAGGCAAGAGAATTGCTTGAATCCAGGAGGCGGAGATTGCACTGAGCCGAGATTACACCCCTGTACTCCAGCCTGGGCAACAAGAGCAAAACTCTTGTCTCAAGAAAAAAAAAAGTATGTATGTATGTATGTAGACACACATACACACACACACACACACACACACATTGTTTTTATTCAATTTCATAAGAAGGGGGGAAAATCTTGATTGACATTGGATAATTTGAAATTTTCTCCAGATTCTTTTTTTTTTTTTTGGGAGACGGAGTCTCACTCTATCTCCTAGACTGGAGTGCAGTGGTGCGATGTCGGCTCACTGCAACCTCCACCTCCCAAGTTCAAGTGCTTCTGCCTCAGCCTCCTGAGTAGCTGGGGTTACAGGTATGCGCAACCATGCTCGGCTAATTTTTGTATTTTTAGTAGAGATGGGATTTCACCCTGTTGGTCAGGCTGATCTCGACCTCCTGACCCCATGATCCTCCCACCTTGGCCTCCCAAAGTGCTAGGATTACAGGCATGAGCCATTGCACCCGGCCAGATTCTTTTTATTTGATTTTTTTTCAGATAGAGTTTGACTCTTGTCACCCAGGAGTATGGTGGCACAATTTTGGCTCATTGCAACCTCCACCTCCCGGGTTCAAGAGATTTTCCTGCCTTAGCCTCCTGAGTAGCTGGGATTACAAGCATGTGCCACCATGCGCGGCTAATTTTTGTATTTTTAGTAGAGACGGGGTTTCACCATATTGACCAGGCTAGTCTCCAACTCCTGACGTCCAGTCCCCCCCGCCTCGGCCTCCCAAAGTGCTGGAGTTACAGGTGTGAGCCACTGCACCCTACCAAGATTCTTAATAAAATGATTAAATGGCTAGGAAAGTCAGTGTACTTGATATTTTAAAGGTGTCATGAGTTCTTATGGTATACCTTGTATATGATCTGTCACTTAGGCTATTGCACAGCCCATCAAATCTCCCCACTGAAAACAGCCAAAAGATGATGCTTGATCTGAATCTTAAAGAATGAATAATTGTGCCAGACGCGGTGGCTCATGCCTGTAATCCCAGCACTTTGAGAGACTGAGGTGGGTGGATCACTTGAGGTCAGGAGTTCGAGACCAGCCTGGCT
This sequence comes from Rhinopithecus bieti, assembly GCF_001698545.2. NCBI lineage: Eukaryota > Metazoa > Chordata > Mammalia > Primates > Cercopithecidae > Rhinopithecus > Rhinopithecus bieti. The sequence goes on from NW_016803136.1 coordinate 2,459,927, forward strand.
AACATGGTGAAGCCCTGTCTGTATTAAAAATACACAAGCCGGGCGCAGTGGCTCATGCCTGTAATCCCAGCACTTTGGGAGGCCGAGACGGGCGGATCACGAGGTCAGGAGATCGAGACCATCCTGGCTAACATGGTGAAACCCTGTCTCTACTAAAAATACAAAAAATTAGCCAGGTGTGGTGTCGGACACCTATAGTCCCAGCTACTCGGAGGCTGAGGCAGGAGAATGGCGTGAACCTGGGAGGTGGAGCTTGCAGTGAGATTAAAAATACACAAATTAGCCGGGTGTGGTGGCGCATGCCTGTAATCCCAGCAACTCCGGAGGCTGAGGCTGGAGAATCGCGTGACCAGGGACGAGTATTGGAGTGATTGGAGATGGCCACTGCGCTCCAGACTGCTGAGCGACAGCAAGACTCTGTCTCAAAAAAAAAAAAAAAAAAAAAAGAATAATTGGAGTGAACGTGGGAGGTTGTTTTAGGTAGAGGGAACAGCAACATACATAGTCACAAAAGCTTGAGAAACTATTTTGTGTATGCTGGTAATAGTTTGGAAGAGGGGATTGTAGAATTTGAGATTGGAGAGGCATGTCTGAGCCAGATTGATACAATTTGTATATTCTGTAGAGCTTGTAGGCAAGTTGGAAGTCATTAAACAGTTTCAGGCAAAAACAAGCATTATGAGATGATGTGTATTTTAGAGAGATTATGTGGGTGGCAATGAGGAATGTGGATTTTGGAGGTCATGTAGACCTTTTCAGGAAATAACGATTAGTGCTTGAAGCAAGACATTGACAATGAAGGTTGTTGAGTGGAGAACGGTTTAGGAGGTCCAGTTGTGAATGAGTAGTGTGATGGGAGAGGCAAGTTTAAGCAATTCAGATTTGTAGTTTGGGTGACTGAGTGGAACTGAGAAACTAGGTGTTATTAGCCAAAACAGAGAATAAGAGGAGGAGTTGTATAGAATATTACATAAAGCAGCCAGATAAATGTTCCTGAACCACAGTTTTCAAGTCACTTTGTTGCCAGAAACCCATCATCAGCTTTTTACTGTCTTTAATGAAAAGGCGAAGAACACAATGGCAAAATGTACTGAATAGGTGTTTGTTGACTCCTAAATGGGCACTCAAATACTTTCCTTACATGTCCTGGCTTCTCATCCTTTTTCTTATTGCCTTCCACGTCTACTGTGATTCAGCTTTGGGAAGATATTTTCTGTTCCTTTTGCTACTTTGTTCCTGCCCCGCCCCCCTTATGCTTCAAATATGCCTACCAGGTTTTCCATTTCCAGGCAGTCTTTTCTAATTTTTTTCACCTGGAAGAAACTTTCTTTTCTCTGAGTTCGTAATCTTATAATAAGTACCTACTTTTCTCTTATAGCATATATAAAATATATTATCTGACTTGTCAAGTGAGTTAATGCATTTGAAGAGTCTAGGAATGACACCTAGAACATAGTAAGTACTCTATGAATGTTGTTATGGTGGTGATTGGTGGTGATGATGATTAAGATGAGGTGACCTTTACTTTCTGCTTTCTTGATGGCAAAAATGATTTGTTGTCTATCCTTGGACACTAGGAAAGCAAAGTCTTTTACTTTTCTTATGTATATAAAAGTGCAAAAGTGAAATGATTCTTGAGCTGTAGGTGAGGGATATATAAAGGTAGACAAGCCCTTACATATTGACTATTTTGTTAAGCTTCACCACAGCTGTTTGAGGTAGGTGGTAGTATTTGTCCCTTTTTAAAAATGGGTAAAGGGGTTAGGAAGTTTGCAAATTTCCCCAAGGTCACACAGTTTGTAAGGAGCCAGGTTGATGTATGAATCTTAACTATTCGACTCCAAAGTTCTTCACAGGAGGGCTTCATATATGTAGGACTTACCCTTCAGGGCTTTCATTTTATGTATATTTCCAACTTGTTACCTGTCAGAAAGCCTATCATGAGACCTATGCCCAATGAAAAAAGTGCTTTTGAGTTTTCTTTAATTTTTTTTTTTTTTGAGACGAAGTTTCACTCTTGTTGCCCAGGCTGGACTGCAATGTCGCAATCTTAGCTCACTGCAACCTCTGCTTCCCGGGTTCAAGCAATTCTGTCTCAGCATCCTGAGTAGCTGGAATTATGGGCCTCCGCCACCACGCCCAGCTAATTTTTGCATTTTTAGTAGAGATGGGGTTTCACCGCGTTGGCCAGGCTGGTCTTGAACTCCTGACTTCTGGCCCGCCTTGGCCTCCCAAAGTGCTGGGATTATAGGTGTGAGCCACTATGCCTGGCTAAAGTTTTATTTTGTGTATTTATAGTTTAATTTATTTTTTATTTTTATTTTGGAATATGTCAAATGTTAAAAGTACCTGCAGTAATATAACTAAATAACCATATAACTATTACCAGAATTGACAATTGACAGATGTTAACATTTTGTCATATTTGCTTCAGAGCTTTTTTTTTTTTTTTTTGGAGGCAGAGTCTTGCTGTTGGACCGACCAGAAGTGCAGTGGCGCAATCTTGGCTCACTTCAAGCTCCGCCTCCCAGGTTCACGCCATTCTCCTGCCTCAACCTCACGAGTAGGTGGGACTGTATACAGGTGCCCGCCACCACGTCTGGCTAATTTTTTGTATTTTTAGTAGAGACAGGGTTTTGCCATGTTAGCGAGGATGGTCTTGATTTCCTGACCCTAGTGATCCATCTGCCTCAGCCTCCCGTAGTGCTGGGATTATAAGCGTGAGCCACCATGCTTGGCCTAGAGCTTTTTTTAAGAAGATATTATTACAGTTGATGTCTTTTTGTTTTTTATTTTGAGACAGAGTCTTGCTCTGTCACCAAGCTGGAGTGCAGTGGCACAATCTCTGCTCACTGCAACCTCAGCTTCCGGGGTTCAAGAGATTCCCCTGCCCCAGCCTCCTGAGTAGGTGGGACTACAGGCACGCACCACCACGCCCAGCTAACTTTTTTGTGTGTTTTAGTAGAGACGGGGTTTCACCATGTTGGCCAGGATGGTCTCCATCTCCTGAACTCGTGATCCGCCCGCCTAGGCCTCCCAAAGTGCTGTGATTACAGGTGTGAGCCACCATGCCCGGCCTTTTTTTTGTTTTCTTTTTCTTTTTTTTCCTTTTTTAAAATGGAGTCCCGCTCTGTCACCCAGGCCGGAGTGCAGCGGCACCATCTCGGCTCACTGCAGCCTCCACCTCCCAGGTTCAAGTGATTCTCTGCCTCAGCCACCCGAGTAGCTGGGATCACAGGCCCGTACCACCACACCTGGCTAATTTTTGTACTTTTAGTAGAGACAGGGTTTCACCATGTTAACCAGGCTGGTCTCAAACTCCGGGCCTCAAGTGATCCTCCTGACTCAGCCTCCCAAAGTGCTGGGATTACAGGCGTGAATCACCACGACTGGCTTGATGTCCCTTTTGTACTTCTTTCCTTTTTTTTCTTTTTTTTTTTGAGGCGAGTCTCGGCTCCTGTCGCCGCGACGGGAGTGCAGCTGGCCCGGATCTTAGCTCAAGGCTGTAAGCTCTGGGCCATCCCGGTTTACGTCATTCTCGCTCCTGCGCTCAGCCTCCCGAGTAGCTGGGAGCTACAGGCCGCCCGCCACCCCTCGCCCGGCCAGTTTTTTTTTTTTTTTTTTTTTTTTTTGAGAGCGCAGTCTGGCTCTGTCGCGCAGGTCGGGCCTGGAGTGAGGTGCCGGATCTCAGGCTCACTCGCAGACTGCCGGGGGCTGCCGGCCAGGTTGCACGGCTCATTCTCCTGCCTCAGCCTGCCCAAGAAAAAAAACAAAAAAAAAAAAAAAAAGTAGCTGGACTAAACCCTGGCCGCCCGCGCCGTCGCCCGGCTAGTTTTTTTTTTGTATTCGCTTTACGTAGGAGACGGGTTTCACCGTAATTAGCCAGGATGCGTCTCGATGCTATCGACCTTCGTGTGCCTCTTCGCGTCTCTGCGCTCCGCCAAAGTGCTGGGGATTACAGGGCTTGAGCCACCGCGCCCGGCCCAGTTTTTGTATTTTTAATAGAGACGCGGGTTTTTCACCGTGTTAGCCAGGATGGTCTCGATCTGCCTGACGCGTTGTGATCGGCGCCGCGTGCCTCGCGCTCAAAGTGCTGGGATTACAGGCTTGAGCCACTGCGCCCGGCTGTACTTCTTTCCAACCGTGTCCACCTTCCTCTTCTCAGTAGTAAAGTTTCTCGTAAATGTTGTATGTAGCCCTTTGTTTTATGTTTTTATGCATTTGCATTTGGGTGTATCCATAAACAATATATAGTAGTGCTTTATAGATTGTTAGAATTTACATGAATATTCTACTGTATACCTATATTAATCTACTTGGTTTTCTTTCCTGTTTTTTAGATGCATTATTGATATATGTAGATCTAGTTTAGTTGTATAATTTCTTATATATGATACCATATTTTCTTTTTTTTTTTTTTTTTTTTTTTTTTGTGAGACAAAGTCTCACTTTCTTGTCCAAGCTGGAGTGCAGTGGCGCAATCTCAGCTCACTGCAACCTCCACCTCCCGGATTCAAGCGATTCTCCCTCAGCCTCCTGAGTAGCTGGGACTACAGACACGCACCACCATGCTCGGCTGATTTTTGTATTTTTAGTACAGACGGGGTTTCACTATGTTGGCCAGGCTAGTCTTGAACTCCTGACCTCGTGATCCACTGGCCTCAGCCTCTCAAAGTGCTGGGATTACAGGCGTGAGCCACCACACCTGGCCCTGTACCATATTTTCTTTATGTTTAGACTACAGAAATGGGCAATTAGGTTGTTTACAGCTTTTTACTATTACAGACAATGCTGCAGTGAACATAAGGAAGGTGTTTACTAATGAGATAATATGATGTGTTTATTTGGGCTGGGCGTGGTGGCTCACGTCTGTAATCTCAACACTTTGGGAGGCCAGAACAGAGGATCGCTTGAGACCAGGAATTTCGCACCTGCCTGGGCAACATAGTGAGACCCTGTCTTTACAAAGAATAAATTAGCCGGATGTGGCGGCATGTGCCTGTGGTCCCTAGGAGTTTGAGCCTGCTGTGAGCTGTGCTTGTGCCTCTGCACTCCAACCTGGACAACAGGGTGGGACCTCATCTCTAAAAATAAATGATTTGTTTGTTTTTGCACTGCAGAATTCACCCTTAGGTTAATTAAATAAAATGTTTCTTCTTTGGTGATATTTATGCCTTGAGTTGAATAAAGAGAATGGATAATATTATTGCATCAATTTTAGAGTATGCATTTCTAAACTTTGTTCCATTTTCTTCTGTCTCTTCAACCATTCAAACAACCCATATTTATTTATTATCTAGCCTGGGGTTGAATACTGGCAGCCTTATATTTCTCTTTGCATTGATGGTTAACATTTTTTTGAGCCAACGTTTAAAAACTAGCTGTTTTACATAAAGTCTCTATTTTTTGGTTATCCTGAAAAATTAGGAGCTCTCTCAACAGGTGGGCCATATTTTCCCATGACAACTGTTAACCTAAGCTGAATTACAGCTGCCTTCTTGAATTTTTTTCTTCCCCCCTGTGCTGGAGATAGGGTCTCATTCTGTTGCCGGGGCTGGTCTCAGACTTGTGGGCTCACGTGATCCCCCTACCTTGGCCTGCCAAAGTTCTGGGATTGCAGGAGTGAGCCACTGCACCCAGCCTCAGCTGCCTTCGTTTAGATGAGCATAAGCTCTCCAGTGGAACAAGTTTCTGGTACTCTCTGTTGGTGTTTATTATTGCCCTTGTGTTGTTTATAGTGGAGAAATACTTCTCTATTGATGACGTTTCTTTCAAAAATGACAAGAAGTATAGCATGACAGCTGTAATATTCAAGAAAAGTAGAAAAGAGTACATTTTTCTGGAAATGAAGAATTTTTTTTTGAGACGAAGTCTTACTCTGTTGCCCAGGCTGGAGTGCAGTGGCGCTATCTCGGCTCCTGCAACCTCCACCTCCCGGATTCAAGCGATTCTCCTGTCTCAGCCTCCCGAGTAGCTGGGATTACAGGTGCGAGCCACCAGGCCCAGCTAATTTTTGTATTTTTAGTAGAGATGGGGTTTCACCATGTTGGTCAGGCTGGTCTCGAACTCCTGACCTCGTGATCCGCCCGCCTCAGCCTTCCAAAGTGCTGGGATTACAGGCGTGAGCCACTGTGCCTGGGGCCAAAATGAAGAATATTTTAATATATATGTTTTTTAAGACAGAGTCTTGCTCTGTCGCTCATGCTAGAGTGCAGTGATACGATCTCGGCTCACTGTAGCCTCTGGCTCCTGGGTTCAAGCAATTCTTGTGCCTTAGCCTCCCGAGTCGCTGGGATTATGGGCGTGTGCTACCATGCCCTCCTAATTTTTATATTGTTAGTAGAGACAGGGTTTCGCCATGTTGGCTATGTGGTCTTGAACTCCTGGCCTCAAATTATTTGCCTGCCTCAGTCTCCCAAAGTGATCAGATTACTGACTTGAGCCACTGTGGCTGGACAGTAATTTTGGTTTTAATTGAACTTTGAAAACGTGGCTCTATCACTGGTGTTCCATTTCTAGCGACTCAGACTTTGACCTGGCCAGTTAGTCTCTGTGTTTGATTTGTAACTCCTTATTTAAAGCAATTTATGAGGATGCATAAAACTACAAAATGCCTCAGATTAAAAGTGAGGAGAAAGAAGAAACAAAAACAAAAGATAAAGTCCAGTCAGGACATGGACCAAAAGATTTGTTATAATTTTCTTGCTACAGGCAGAGCACAGATTTGACTCTGAACTTTCTAGGAGCCAGCAGGAGAGAAAAACTTGGTAGTTTATTTTTTTACAGTGTCCTCAAGATAAAAAATAAACTAGATTAGAAAGATAACTAACCACTTGGCACTATCAGGCTAGAGCAGGAGTGTCCAATATTTTGGCTTCCCTGGGCCGCACTGGAAGAAAAAGAATTGTCTTGGGCTACACATAAAATACACTAACAATAGTTGATGAGCTTAAAAAAAGTCATACACAAAAAAGTCAGTGTTTTAAGAAAGCTTACAAATTAGTGTTGGACCACATTCAAAGCCATCCTGGGCTGTGGGTAGCACAAGCTTGGGCTAGAGTTTCTCATGGGGTTCTCATAAAGAAGATTATATTGTAATTATTATCCTCTTCAACATCTCTAAGGTAGATGGATGACAAGTATTTAAGTAGTCTTAGTATGGGAGACCAATCACATCACATGAGTCAGTCTGAAAGAGTAGATAGATTTGTCTTTCAGTGTCTGATGAGTGGATGAGTTTCCCTCAACCCAGCTTTTTTTTTTTTTTTTTTTTTTTTTTTTTTTTTTTTTTTTTTTTTTTTT
>NW_016803136.1:2467267-2514790 GCF_001698545.2 Rhinopithecus bieti
AAGTTTTTTTAATTCTTTGTATTGTCTGTGTTTGGATATTAGCCTATTTGAATGTATCCACTGTCAAACTTTAAAAGTTTTGAGTTTTTGTTAGTCTTTCTACTCGAATGACCCCATAATGGTTACAATCAAGTCTTCAAGAAACTTTGTTGTTGGTTTTCTTTTTTAAGTAGTAGGCTATGCTTATATTATGTTTTATTTATTATCAAATGCGTGGTAAGAGTGCTTCTACTGTGGAAGTTTGACTTTAAAATGGCCTACCAAGAAGGAATATGCATCCTCGTTACATTTGGAACTATAAAAACTAAATACGGTGTTGTTCACATAAACAAATAATTTTTGCTGAATAGTTGTTTATCAGTTTCTTGGAGCCTTGTTTTATAAATACTCATAAACTTGGAGAAAAAGTCTGCTTGAAAGAATTTGAGACTATATGTAGTTTAATTTTTTTATTTTTTTTTTTTGAGACGGAGTCTCGCTCTGTCCCCAGGCTGGAGTGCAGTGGCCGGATCTCAGCTCACTGCAAGCTCCGCCTCCCGGGTTCACGTCATTCTCCTGCCTCAGCCTCCCGGAGTAGCGGGGACTACAGGCGCCCGCTACCTCGCCCAGCTAGTTTTTGTATTTTTTAGTAGAGACGGGGTTTCACCGTGTTAGCCAGGATGGTCTCGATCTCCTGACCTCGTGATCCACCCGTCTCGGCCTCCCAAAGTGCTGGGATTACAGGCTTGAGCCACCGCTCCCGGCCTCAACCCAGCTTTTTAACCTCCTCGGCAGGTACCTCCATACATCAGATACAGACCATTCATATGTAGGATTTAAATTATTCTGTGAAAATCTAATTTTACCCAGAATAGAATTTGTGGGAGTGACTACATTAAAATTCTTGTTAGAAAATAATTTCAAATCTTCTTCATCCTTGTCTTTCTTCTAATTCGAAGGTGGGTAGAGAATATTCTCCCAGAATATCCAAAAGTGGTAAAACATGAAGAAATATAGAAAAGGGCCAGGCACGGTGGCTCACGCCTGCAATCCCAGCACTTTGGGAGGCTGAGGCAGGCGGATCATGAGGTCAGGAGTTCAAGACCAGACTGACCAATATGGTGAAACCCTGTCTCCACTAAAAATACAAAAATTAGCCGAGTGTGGTTGCGCGCACCTGTAATCCCAGCTTCTCGGGAGGCTGAGGCGGGAGAATCGCTTGAACCTGGGAGGCGGAGGTTGCAGTGAGCCAAGATCGCGTAGTGCGCCACTGCACTCCAGCCTGGGCAACAAAGTGAAACTCCGTCTCGGGGCAAAAAAAAAAAAAAAAAAGAAGAAGAAGAAGAAAGAAAATAAGAAATATAGAAAAGGGGGCCAGGACGCAACTGTGTTTCATACTGCTAGAAGTTGCTTCAGCAGAAGACCATTCCCATGAATCAGGACTCATGCTAGTTTTCAGCATAGATTAAATGTAAGGAGAGGTTTGATTTTTGTTTGTTTTGAGACGGAGTCTTGCTTACTTTTCTTTTGAGTTTTAAAAGGAAGAGTGAGAGTACGTCTTTCCTCTCTGAGAACACAGTAAATTTTGATCTTAGTTTTTACTAGGATGCCTACAGTAGTTATTTAGAAACACTGGATACTTACTGTGCATTAATTACCATGAATTTGGTCGAGATACAATGAACAGTGTGTGAAGGGTTGTTGAGGCAGCATCAGGGCAGATAATTACAGTGTAGTGTGAGAAGTGTTAAATTTGTGTATGTATGAAGTACTATGAAGTCACAGAGGAGGTGGTTACTCTGTTTCCTTAATTTTTTGGGGTCAAAACTAGTGAGAATGCTAACTAAACCCTCAAGTTCTGCTGTTTATGCTAGCTACTGAGAGACTTGCTGATGGTGTTTAAATATCATTGATAGCTGTTAGGTTGAACGATTATTGGCAGTTTTTAATGGTTTAACTCTAATAGTATTTTGGTATGACAATTTAAAAGGTATTTTATTTTTTGCCAATACTGTTTGACAGTTGTTGAATAATTGATATTTTGTTAAAATAAAGCTTTGAATATTGAAAAAATGTGCCATTTTGGGAAAACTTTTTTTTTTGAGACTGAGTCTCATCGCCCAGGCTGGGGTGCAGTGGCGTGATCCCCACTCACTGCACCCTCTGACTCACCGGCTCAAGCGATTCTCCTGCCTCAGCCTCCTGAGTAGCTGGGATTACACCGGCATGCCACCACACCTGGCTAATTTTTGTATTTTTAGTAGAGACATGGTTTTACCATTTTGGTCAGGCTGGTCTTGAACTCCTTACCTCAGGTGATCTGCCCGCCTCAGCCTCCCAAAGTGCTGGGATTACAGTTGTGAGCCACCGCGCCTGGCCCTAATTTGTTAAGTCTTACTTTCAAAGCTTGATTCCTTACAAACATTTGTTGAATGCTAGAAACTGTGTCTGATGCTAAAGATGCAAAGATTGAATTCAGTTTAGTGTTTGCTGCTAAGCAGGTCAGTCTGGTAGTAGTGACAACTTAATATACGGTTATAAATAATGTGAGAGGTAGCACAGTTTAGAATGAGTGATCTTTCAAATTTGTGTTAATAGTGGAGAAGTTTCTCCAAAAAACTATGCGGAAGCCAAATGTGTAAACAGATAAAAACAGAATCTTGCCTACTTGGCCTCCTCTATGTCTTCATGCCTACTGTTTGAACAATTGGTATGGAGATAAAAAAAAAAACCTGGTGTGCATCCTGGCCCTGCTACTTTCTAGCTGTTTGACCTTGACCTAACTGAGTTTCCTTGCTCCGTGTTGTAAGAATTAATGTAGGAAGGGGCCTGGCATGTAATGTCAACCAGTAAATGATAGCTATGAGGATTATACTTATGTGACACAGTGAGACTAAAGGAGACTGGATCTACCACTGCCAAGGGAGATGGGCTAGTCAGGGAAGGCGTCACAGGAGTGGTGATGGGCTGCCTTCAGGCCGAATCTTAAAAGTGATCAGAGCTGGGCACGGTGGCTTGTGCCTGTAATCCTAGCACTTTGGGAGACTGAGGCGGGAGGATCACTTGAGCCCAGGAGTTCAAGACCAGCTTAGGAACAAAAAAATGAAAAAATTAGCCCAGTGTGTGGGCATGTGCTTATGTTCCCAGCTATTCGGGAGGCTAAGGTGGGGAGGATCACTTGAGCCCAGGAGTTCAAGACCAGCCTAGGAACAGAAAATGAAAAAAATTACCCCATGCGCTTGCCTCAGCAGCACATATACTAAAATTGGAAAAAATTAGCCCAGCATGTGGACGTGTGCCTATGTTCCCAGCTACTTGGGAAGCCGAGGTGAGGAGGATCACTTGAGCCCAGGAGGTCCAGCCTGGTCACAGAGTGAAACTCTGTCTGTGAAAAAATAATAATAATAATTAAAAGTGAATGGAAAATGGTCAGATATAAGAGTTAGGGACATGTACCCAAAACAAACCATTTTAATAACGAAGACTTGTGAATGTGGAATGCAACCTCATTATACCTTTTTAAGGATAAGAGCCTTCACCTGCATTCTAGGATGCTTTTCTGTGTGTGTGTGTGCGTGTGTGTGTGTGTGTGTGTGTGTATGTATGTATTTTGAGACAAGGTCTCACTCTGTCTTCCGGACTAGAGTGTAGTGGTGGGATCATAGCTCACTGCAGCCTGGAACTCCTGGGTTCAAGTGCTGCTCCCACTTCAGCCTCCTGAAGTTCTGGGACAACAGGCGTGAGCCACTGTGCCTGGCCCATCTACAATTTTTGACTCAAATTTTACTGTTACGGTGGGTCAGGCCAAAGTGAGAGACTAACTTGCTTTGGTAAACTGAAGGACAGGTTGAGTATTCTGTATCTAAAATGCTTGGGACCAGAAGTGTTCTAGATTTGGTTTTTGGATTTTGGATTTTGGAATATTTGCGTATACCTAATGAGCTATCTTGAGAATGAGACTCAAGTCGAAACACAAAATCATTTATATTGTCGTATATTCTTTTTTTTTTTTTTTTTTTTTTTTGAGACGTCAGTCCTCGCTCTGTCCTGCCCAGGCCTGGAGTGCAGTGGACCGGATCTCAGCTTACTGCAAGCTCTGCCTCGCCCAGGTTTTACGCCATTCCTCCTGCCCTCAGCCTCCCGAGTAGACATAGAACAACAGGCAACACCGCCACCCAACTCGCCCAGGCTAGTTTTTTTGTAATTTTTTAGTAGAGACGGCAGGTTCTCACCATGTTACGCCAGTGGATGGTCTGATTCTCCTGACCTTGGTGATCCCCGCCCGTCTCGGCCTCAACAGTGCTGGGATTACAGGCTTGAGCCACCGCGCCCGACCTGTATTTCGTAATATTCTATTAATACACAAAAGCTGAAGGTAATTGTAAGCAATTATCTAAATAATTTTGTGCATGAAACGAGTTTTAAACTTTGACCTGTCCATATGATTTAAGTGTGGAATTTTCCACTTGAAGCGTCTCCTTGTTAGCAACTAAACAAAAATTTCGGATTTGAGGCAATATTCTTTTTACAAAAATTTCTTTTTTTTTTTTTTTTTTTTTTGAGAGCAGAGTCTTGGCTTTGCTACTTAGGCCTGATGGCAGTGGCACGATCGTGCTCACCCTGCAGGCCACCCTCTGCGCTCTCAGGCTTCAAGTGAGTTCTTATTGCCTCAGCCTCTCCGAGTAGCTATGATGTACAGGGCGATGTGCCAGCAGCATTCCGGCAATTTTTGTGGCTTTTAGTAGATACAGGGTTTCACCATGTTGGGCCAGGCTGGTCTTGAACTCCTGACTTAAAGGGATCTGCTTTGCCTGCACCCTCCCAAAGTGGCTGGGATATACAGCGTGAGCCATACCGTGGCCTGGCCCGATTGTTGGATTTTTGTGTTTAGGGATGCCTCAACTCAAATACTGTAAACCCGTACTTCGTAAGCTCGTTGTATGATACATCAATGTACGTGATGCGTTTAACTAGAGCAAGTTTGCTCCCTAAGTGCAGTTGAAAAATCTAGAAATCTTTATACTTCTCCTCTGAGGTCTTAGGTAAGGAGATTTAAGTTAAATGGGAGTACTGCTATGGTTAAAAATTGCAGGTGAATACTTAAAAATTTTTTTAATGTGTGGGCCACATGAAAATTTTAATTTTTCAGTGGTTACATTAAATCATTTTTTATTTTTAAAATTTTTGCAGGTGGATAGCACTTGGATTTTTGAGAAAGAACTAGAAAATTAGTTCTAGGAAAAACTGATGAATCATAATTGGATACTTTTTCTATCTTAACAATGAAGGGATCTTCTTGTTTGTAACAGTGCCGATTTAGCCACAAACATTTTGATGTTACGCAGCCCTAAAACAATGAAGGGGTTATATAAACACAAATGGAGCGTGATAACACATAAGAGTCGACATACATAATGGATATCAAATCATATAGGCATTTAATATCGATACCAGGCCCTGCTGTTCTAAAGATATTTTACGCTGATCAACGTCATTTAATCTTCGCTGAGCAATCTTTTTTTTTTTCTTTTGAGACACGAGTCTTGGCCTGCTGTTGCCAAGGCTGGAGTGCAGCGGTGCGATCTTGAACTTACTGCAACCTTCTGCCTCCGCTGGGTTCAATGATTCTCTCTTCGCCTCAGCTCCCAAGGTGGCTAGGACCTAGCAAGGCCGTGGCACCACCATGCTTGGCTAATTTTTTGTATTTTTTAGTAGAGACGGGAGGTTTGCCCATGTTGGCAGCGCTCCTCAAACTCCGACCTCAGGTAATCCGCCCGCCTCAGCCTCCCAAAGTGCTGGGATTAAAGGGGTTGAGCCACCATGGCCAGCCTTATCTTCACGACCACATCCGCGCTTATGAATCCAAGGTACTAAGCTAGTAGAGAGTAGCTGTATCGGCATAATGTTTCTAGATAGTAGAGAGGGTTTGCAACTATAGCTAGCAGTCAGATCCTGCTGTTTTTTGTTTTGAGAAAGGGTTTCTGTCCCGCCAAGCTGGAGTCCAGTGGCCTGAACATGGCTTTTTGCAGCGCTTGACTTCCTGGGCTCAGCAGTCCCTAACACAGCATCAGCCTATAAGATCGACAAGATCACAGCCCCTAAAAAAAAACGGGCCGTGGCTAAGTTTTGAATTTTGTGGAGGTGGGGTATCGACACCTTTTTTGCCCAGGCTGGTCTCAGACTCCTGGGCCTCAAGTGATCCTCCCTGCCTTGGGCCTCCACAAGGGCCACGGAGGTTACTCGCTCGCACCCATGCTGCCTGCTCGCCATCATTCTTCGTACTATCAAGGCCTAAAAATGTCTCGCTTGCTTTTTTTTTTCAATTTTTTTAGTGGTTGAAAAATCAACACAAGAAAATATTTCTGCCAAAATAATCTCTTATAAACATCCATTCCTGATAAACTAATATTTAAAAAACGAAAAAAAAAATAGGTGGACGACGATTCAAATTTCAGTGTCCATAAGAGTTTTGTTGGAATAAAACCATTCTTCGGCCGGGGGCGCGGTGGCTCAAGACTGTAATCCCAGCACTACTTGGGAGGCGAGACGGGCGGATCACCGAGGTCAGGAGATGCGAGACATCCTGGCTAACAGCGGTGAAACCCCGATCTGCTACTCAAAAATAGAAAAAACTACGCGGGCGCAGGTGGCGGAGCGCCTGTAGTGACACCGGCAGCTACTCGGAGGACCCTGAGGGAGGAGAATGGCGTAACAACAGCGAGGCGGAGCTTGCAGTGAGCTGAGATCCGGCCAACCTGGCACTCCAGCCATGGGCCCCCAGAGGGCGAGACTTCCGTTTTCAAAGAAAAAAAAAAAAAAAAAAAAACGCAACTATCTTCTTTCTTTTTTTCTTCAGCATTTTGCCTTTAACATTTTTTTGTTTTCGTTTTTGTTTTTGCATCCCAAAAACTGAAAGAAAGCAGGCAAGCCGTGGGAGGCAGGGGCTGTCGCATCAAGTGGTCGGTCCTCCCTGAGTTGTGTGGCCCCACCGAGCCCCCACCCCTGGGCACCTCAGCACAGAGGTTGGGAAGGGTCGGTGGCCCTTGGAAGCAGAGCCAGGGTCCCATTTTCTTGCTTGGGCGAAGCTCGGCTGGCAGGGGCGTGACCCCCTCCATAGGGTGAAGTGGCTGTCATGGGGGACAAAGGCTGCTCTCCTGTGCTGAGTTCCTGCTCCGGGGCCCGCAGGGTTGGTGGCTGCAGCAGCAGAACCACGGGGAAGCTGGCCATGTAGAAGGTACCGCCCAGGCGCCTGGCCACCTGGGCCTGGGCCTTGAGGGCGGGCTCCAGCTTCAACCCCATGGTGGTCAGCAGGTGCTTCTCCATCAGCAGTGGCAGGGTCTCCCCATCGATCCCCTGCTCCCTGAAGACCTGAGTGTGCTCTTCACAGCCAGACAGGACCCCTGCACAAAGCTGCACACATCATCCACGGTCCACTTGCTGTTGTCCTGAGGGGCCAGGACCTCATCCCCATCCATGGAGAGTCTTATGGTGCCGGGCCAGGTTCTGCTTCTGCAGGAGCTCCTGCTGCCAGGCGAATATCTCTTCCCGGGCAGGGGGCAGGAAGCCGTATCCTGGGGTCTGGCACAGAGGTGAGGGCACCCCCAGAAAGGGGGGCCTGAAATGGGGGCCCAGGGTGATGTGAGGGCATTCTGGGGCGACAGCAAGCGCGGGCGGCTGTGGCAGCTCCCTGTGGACAGTAGCGCAATGAGCAGCCTCTTTATATCTTATGTATTGTTTATATGTTGGGTTTTTTTTTTTTTTGGTTGGTTGTTTGTTTTGAGACATAGTCTCACTCTGTCGCCCAGGCTGGAGTGCAGTGATGTGCCACTATTCCTGGCTAATTTTTAAATTTGTGGTAGAAACGAGGTCTTGCTGTTTTGCCCAGGCTGATCTCAAACTCCTGAGCTGGGATCCTCTTACCTCAGCTTCCCAAAGTTCTGGATTAGTGAGCCATGGCACTTACCTAGCCAATACATTGTTTATTGTTGCTTTCTTACTACAGTGGCAGAAGAGTTGCTACAGAATCTGAATGGCCCACAAAACCTAAAATACTTACTATCTTTGCAGAGTTTGCTGATCCCTGGTCTAGATACAAAGGGGAGAGAATATAAGATAGAAAGCAACAAAGTTAATATAGATGCAAAGAATGTCTCTTTATTACAATATCCCGGAAAGACTAGATAGTTATATAATGAACAGGGCAACTGTGTTTTCTTCTTGAAGGATTTTAAAGACGACTTTTATAAAAAGCCTAGGCTGGAGTGTAGTGGTGTCATCATAGCTCACCAAAGCATTGAACTCTTGGGCTCAAGTGATCCTCCCATCTTAGCCTTCTGAGTAGTTGGGACTACAGGCACATGCCGCCATGCATGGCTAAATTTTATAATTTTTTCTTTTTTTTTTTTTAGAGATGGGTCTTACTGCATTGCCCAGGCCAGTGTTAAACTTCTGGCCTCAAGCAATCCTCCCACCTCAGCCTCCCAAGGGGCGGAGATTATAGTGTGCCACCACTGTAGGCCAATATTAAAGTAAATTTAAAAGAAAAAAGTGATCCACAATCTTGAAAATCATACTAAAACAGTAAATGTTTGTCCTCACATTCCCTCCCACTATTTGTGGCATATGCAGTTGGCCCTCCATATCTATGGGTTTTGTATAGTGGATTCAACCAACTCCAGGTTGAAACTATTCAGACAAAATGATAGTTGTGTCAGTACTGAACTTGCAGTTTTCCTGTCATTATTCCCTAAACAATGCAACAACTACTTACATAGCTTTTATTTTTTTTTAGGTATTCGAAGTAATCTAGAGATGATTTAAAGTATATGACAGTATGTGTGTAGGTTATATGCAAATACTACGCCATTTTATGTAAGAGATTCGAGCATCTTTTTTTGGTATCTGAGGGGTCCTGGAAGGACTGTACATGTGTATGATACACAACAGCTGAGATAAAAGTACAAGGAAAAGCGATTTATGACATAATCTAAAGTCATAATTCAGTTTCTTTAGAACCTTCAGGTGTTCAAAATGGCTTCATTTCGAAGACAAAAGTGGGAAACTTTTTATTTTTTTTTGAAATGGAGTCTCACTCTGTCGCCCAGGCTGGAGTGCAGCGGTGCAATCTTGGCTCACTGCAACCTCTGCCACCCGGTTCAAGTGGTTCTCCTGTCTTAGCCCCCCAAGTAGCTGGGATTATGGGGGCCTGCCACTGTGCCTGGCTAATTTTTGTATTTTTAGTAGAGACATGGTTTCACCATCTTGGCCAGGCTGGTCTCGAACTCCTGACCTCATGATCCACCCACCTCGGCCTCCCAAAATGCTGGGATTACAGGCGTGAGCCACCGCACCCAGCCTGAAACTTTCTCTTTTTTGAGGGACAGTGAAGAAGTAGTCTTTGAGCACCCATCAACAACTGAATGCATCTGGGATGAAGATTGTCCCTAATGTGTTTGATCAGTCTGGTGTGGCGATAAGGATGCACCCAGGAGGTGATAAGGAAATCCATGAGGTGATAAGGAAATCCAGGAGGTGATAAGGTAGACAGACTGAGAAAGAGGACAGAAGGAGAGAAAAGTAAAGAAAGGAAAGATCAAAGGAAAGATCAGCAGTAATGAGAGGGTGCTTACAAGCTGCAGTGGCAGTGAATGTGAAAAACTTAGTGGAAAGAAAGCAATGAAGAAACAAGAATAGGATGAGTTCTCAGTTACCTACTTTATTCTTCAAGTAGCCCTTATTCAGCACATCTTTCTTGTTTGTTGTAGAATGGAGAGCAGTTTATTACATTTTATAATCCTTGAAAGCATTAATTTGCTTGGAGGGTACCCAGGGAGTAGAGTTCAAGCAGTATAAAGAGTGAAAAATGTTCATTCTGGTAGAGTTTACTGACAGACTAAGCTTATATTAATAAAGGTTCTATATTATAGGAAAAAAATACTGCTGCTGAAATATGGCAGTATATTAGGGTTCTCCAGAAAAGCAAGACCAGTAGGGTGTGTGTGTGTGTGTGATTGTGTATGTGTGTGTCTGTCTGTTGTGAAGGCTTGCAAGTTCAAAATCTGTAGGGTAGGCTGACAGGTTGGGGACCTGGGGAAGAGGTGATGTTGCATCTCAAGTCCAAATGCAGTCTGTTGGCAGAATTATATCTTCTTGGGAAATCAGTCTTGTCTTTTTCTATTAAGGCCTTTAACTGATAGAATAAGGCCCACCCACATTATAAAGATAATTGACTTTACTGAGTCTGCTGACTTAAATGTTAATCGTATCTAAAGAAATATCTTCACAGCAACATCTAAACTAATGTTTGATCAAATATACTGGGCCTAGCCAAGTTGGAATGTAAAATTAACCATCACAAGACTATAATAGAAACCATCTCATAATGTATATTTGGGACTTCTGGTGAAAGGCAAAGGGCAGGCCGGGCGCAGTGGCTCACGCCTGTAATCCCAACACTTTGAGAGGCCGAGGTGGGCAGATCACGAGGTCAGGAGATTGAGACCATCCTGGCTAACACAGTGAAACCGCGTCTCTACTAAAAATACAAAAAAAAAAAAAAAAAAAAATGAGCCAGGTGTGGTGGCGGCGCCTATAGTCCCAGCTACTCGGGAGGCTGAGGCAGGAGAATGGTGTGAACCCAGGAGGCAGAGGTTGCAGTGAGCCGAGATCACGCCACTGCATTCCAGCCTGGGCGACAGAGCGAGACTCCGTCTAAAAAAAAAAAAGGCAAAGGGCAAAGCCAAACATGATTGCTCTTAATAAGAAAAAAATGGGCATCCAGATATGACTTACATTGTGTTACTTAAATCTAAGTCTGATTGATTTCAAAACCCCAAAACTATTTCTGCTTTTTATTTCTTCAGATTTAAAGCTGTGGACCACCTATTTGCAGCACTTGCCTTTAATGCTGGAGTTAGGAGATTTGAGGTCGGTAGGAATGCTTCTCAGTGAAAAAAGTGGTAGTTTAATCTTTGGCTCAAGGCTAATTGTAAAATAGAAAATATTTTCATATGTAAATTTTGGATGGGTAGCTTAAATCTTGCAAAATGAATGAAGTATAGTGGTTAGCTGTAACTAATAGAAAAGTGAAGAGATGGTGAAGCTGTCAAATAAATTTACAACTTTTTCAATGAACCATACCTGAGCTCAGTCCATTCCTCAATGCTTTTACCATACTGATAAACCAACCTGATCTCTTTTTTTGTTTTTGTTACCTGCCGACAGCAGATGCTAGTGAATCATAGATGGGCCTCCAAGCTGAAGCAGAATAAGAAGTTAGATGTGTTCAAGTCTCAATGTTTGAGGCTGGACGCAGTGGCTCACGCCTGTAATCCCAGCACTTTGGGGAGGCTGAGGCAGGCAGATCACTTGAGATGAGGAGTTTGAGACCAGCACAGACAACATGGTGAAACCCCCTGTCTCTACTAAAAATGCAACATTTAGCCAGGCGTGGTGGTAGATGTCTGTAATCCCAGCTACTTGGGAGGCTGAGGCGGAGAATTGCTTGAACCTGGGAGGTGGAGGTTGTAGGGAGCGGAGATTGCGCCATTGCACTCCAGCCTGGCCGACAGAGCGAGACTCAGTCCCCCATCAAAAAGTCTCAGTATTGGATTAAAAACTTTCATTTAGGCTGGGTGTGGTGGCTTACGCCTGTAATCCCAGCACTTTGGGAGGCCGAGGTGGGTGGATCACGAGGTCAGGAGTTCGAGACCAGCCTGTCCAGCATGGAGAAATCCTGCCTCTAGTAAAAATACAAAAAATTAGCCGAGCATGGTGGCAGGCGCCTGTAATCCCAGCTACTCGGGAGGCTGAGGGAGGAGAATCGCTTGAACCCAGGAGGCAGAGGTTGCAATGAGCCGAGATTGTGCCATTGCACTCTAGCCTGGGCGACAGAGCAAGACTCTGTCTCAAACAAACAAACAAAAAAAACCTTTCATTTTTCATTTGTAGTAGTGTGAATGGGAAAAGTCTAAAATCTCTCGTGTCTTCAGTTATTCATACAGAGCACACGATACTTCAAGAACATGAAGTTAATCTTTTGATAAATTTTGCCACCATTTTTTCAGAAAACAATTTTAAAACTCTAGAAACTCACCTCTCTTGGTAAGAAAGGAACTACAAAGATTGATCTAAGGAAATGAAGTTACTCTCCTGGAGTACTTTGTCCTTCTGTGTCATCTCTTGGATTTAGCTGTAGACTGGAGTCTTTTTCAGATATATGATGCAATGATTTTATAGGAAAATTTACTTTTTTTAAAGAAATTATTTGACTGCATTACACTATAGTGTTAACGATGGAGTTTTATTTATTTATTTATTTTATTTTGAGACAGAGTTTTGCTCTTGTTGCCCAGGCTGGAGTGCAGTGGAGCAATGTCGGCTCACTGCATCTTCTACCTCCTGGGTTCAAGCAGTTCTCCTGCTTGGGCCTCCCGAGGAGCTGGGATTACAGGCGCCCGCTCAATTGGGAGGCCGAGGCAGGAGAATCACTTGAACCCAGGAGGTGGAGGTTGCAGTGAGCCGAGATCGTACCATTGCACTCTAACCTGGGCAATGGAGTGAGACTCCGTCACACACACACAAAAAAATTCCAGAGCAGCAGTCATGTGACACTCCCACAGGAGATCATTCTTCATGATGTTAAATGAAAACAGTGGCACAAAGTAAGCCAATTTCAGGGACTTTTAAAAGAAAGCAGACCTCAAGTTCATTGTTTTAGCTGGGGTTTTTTGTTTGCTTGTTTCGTTTTTTGTAATTTTGTTATTTTATTTATTTTTGAGACAGGGTCTCACTGTGTCTCCCAGCCTTTTGTGCAGGGGCGTAATCACCGCAGCTCACTGTAGTCTCCAATTCCTGGGCTGAGGTGATCCTCCCACCTCAGCCTCTGGGTAGCTGGGACATAAGTATGTGCCACTACGCCTGGCTAATTAAAAAAAAATTTTGTTTGTAGAGATGGTATTTCACTAGCTGGCACTACAAGCGTGTGCCACCATGCCTGGCTAATTAAAAACAATTTTGGGCCGGGCGTGGTGGCTCACGCCTGTAATCCTAGCACTTTGGGAGGCCGAGACAGGCGGATCACAGGGTCAGGAGATCAAGACCATCCTGGCTAACACAGTGAAACTCCGTCTCTACTAAAAATACAAAAAAAATTAGCTGGGTGTAGTGGCGGGCGCCTGTAGTCCCAGCTACTTGGGAGGCTGAGGCAGGAGAATGGCGTGAACCTGGGAGGCAGAGCTTGCGGTGAGCGGAGATCACACCACCGCACTCTCCGGCCTGGGTGACTGAGCAAGACTCTGTCTCAAAAAAAAAAAAATTTTTTTTTTTGGTAGATACTGGGTTTCACTGTATTGCCTAGGCTGGTCTTGAACTCTTGGGCTCAAGCAGTCTCCCACCTCACCCTCCCAAAGTGCTGGAATTACGGGCTTGAGCCACTGTGCCTGGCCCTTACCTGTTTTCTTTTTTTCCCCCCCCTCAGGAGATGCTCCTGAATTACTTGGGGTCTTGACTTAAAGTTCAGAACGAATTGTAATAGGTAACATATGGTACTTCTTAGTTTATAGAATTTGTTTACATTAATATCCTGCCTATTCCTCACTCAATCTTTTAAGGTGAATTTCACATTTAAGTCTATTACACAATTGAGAAAACTCAGGCTTAATGAGGAAACCGGGGTTTAGGGAGACTTTGTGAACACAGCTTCTTCATTTTAATGACAGAGTCTCTCTTTGTCACCCATGCTGCAGTACAGTGGCTTGATCGTTGCTCACTGTAACCTCAAATTCCTGGGCCCAGATATTCTCCTGCCTCACTCTCCTGTGTAGCTAGGACCACAGGCATGCACCACCATGCTTGGCTAATTATTTTTTTTTATTATTCTTTGTAGAGATATGGTCTTGCTGTGTTGCCCAGGCTGGTTTTGAATTCCTGTACTGAAGCAATCCTCTGGCCCTGGCCTCTTTGTAATATGCCCCAGCCTCATATTTTCATAAATACTACTTGATAAATTCTACCTGATTTTTAGTATATTCAAAATGAAGTGAGTAATATTCTATTTTGATTAAACTTTGTTCCTTGTAGCTTAGAACTTTAGGTGAGATTCCGCAAGCATTTGGTGAGTTGATTGTCTAAGCCTAAAGTAAGGTAATGTTGTTGCTTTATGCTGTATTCAGAACATTCTTGGAACTGTAACATTCACCTTAGAATGGAAATATACAGATTGTTTATAAACATCAGATTCCTATCTAATTCTCTTTACTTTTTGTGACTTTGTTGTAACTTAACTTACCTCAGTGTCTTACAAAATTTTGGTTTGATTCTTTTTTGATTATCTAAAAAAATAGATTATTAGGTATGAACATTAAGACTTAAAAAATGAATAAAGAAGTTTTGTGTCTCTTTTCTGTTGGATGCTGGTTGTCTGTGCTCTTTAAGTTTTTGTCTGGTTTTTAAAAAAACTTGTAGAACCAGCATAACTAAGAAAGTAGCGTGGCTGGGCGCCGTGGCTCATGCCTGTAATCCCAGCACTTTGGGAGGCTGAGACGGGTGGATCGCAAGGTCAGGAGATTAAGAGCATCCTGGCCAATATGGTGAAACCCCGTCTCCACTAAAAATACAAAAATTAGCTGGGCGTGGTGGCATGTCCCTGTAATCCTAGCTGCTCAGGAGGCTGAGGCAGGAGAATCACTTGAACCTGGGAGGCAGAGGTTGCAATGAGCCGAGATCACGCCAGTGCACTACAGCCTGGGCTACAAGAGCAAAACTCCGTCTCAAAAAAAAAAAAAAGTAGCTTTTACTTTTCTCACTGAAATAACTCTAAAGATAATTGAATAAAATGGCAAAAATAGTTGAAAACAGGAAGAGTATATCTGTGATATGAATAGTCATACAGATTAATAAAATACTTCCTATCCTATAAATGAATTTGAAAAAATGCTATTATTTTGAAACTTTTTTTTTTTTTAAGCTCGGGTGTATTGTGCAGGTTTGTTACATAGATTAAGCCTAGTACCCATTAGTTATTTTTGCTGATTCTCTCCTTCCTACCACCCTTCACCCTCCGGAAGGCCCCAGTGTGTGTGGTTTCCCTCTATGTGTCCACACGTTCTCATCATTTAGCTCCCACTTATAAGTGAGAACAGGCGCTATTTGGCTTTCCGATCCTGCGTTAGTTTGCTAAGGATAATGGCCTCTAGTTCTATCCATGTGGAACTACTATTCTAAACATCTGGTAACTTGCAAGGTGTCATGGAACCCAGCTTATCGGGAGACATTGCTTAACAGATTCTTGAAAGCAACTGGTCTGAAAAGATACTCGGTTCTTGACTGAGAATAGCTTCTGCCTTGCTTCATTGTTGCATCTGGAAAATATTTGGATTAAGATTAGGAGCCATAATATATAATATGTGCTATTCAAGCATGGTGTAGATAATCCGTTTTTTTTTTTTTTTTTTTTTTCTTTTTTTGAGACAGGGTCATCCTCTGTTGCCCAGGATGGAGTGTAGTAGCGTGATCTCAGCTCACTGCAACTTCTGCATCCTGGGCTCTGGTCCTCCCACCTCAGCCTTCTGAGTAGCTTAGACTATAGGCGTGTGCTAATATGTCCAGCTAATTTTTGTATTTTTTAGTAGAGATGGGGTGTATGTATTAGTTCGTTTTCACGTTGCTGATAAAGACATACCTGAAACTGGGAACAAAAAGAGGTTTAATTGGACTTACGGTTCCATATGGCTGGGGAGGCTTCAGAATCATGGCAGGAGGCGAAAGGCACCTATTACATCGTGGCGGCAAGAGAAAAATGAGGAAGAAGCAAAACCGGAAACCTGATAATCCCATCAGATCTCTTGAGACTTACTATCACCAGAATAGCATGGGAAAGACCAGCCCCCATGATTCAATTACCTCCCCCTGGGTCTCTCCTGCAACATGTGGAAATTCTGGGAGATACAATGCAAGTTAAGATTTGGGTGGGGACACAGCCAAACCATATCATTCCACCCCTGGTCCCTCCATATCTCATGTCCTTACATTTCAAAACCAATCTTGCCTTCCCAACAGTCCTGCAAAGTCTTCAATCATTTCAGCATTAACCCAAAAGTCCACAGTCCAAAGTCTCATTTGAGACAAGGCAAGTCCCTTCTGCCTGTGAGTCTGCAAAATGAAAAGCAAGCCAGTTACTTCCTAGATAAAATGGGGGTACAGGTATTGGGTAAATACATCTACTCTAAATGGAAGAAACTGGCTAAAACAAAGGGGTTACAGGGCCCATGCAAGTCCAAAATCTAGCGGGGCAGTCAAATTTTAGAGCTCCAGAATGATCTCCTTTGACTCCGTGTCTCACATCCAGGTCACGCTGATGCAAGAGGTGGGTTCCCATGGTCTTGGGCAGCTCTGCTCCTGTGGCTTTGCAGGGAACAGCCTCCCTCCTGTCTGTTTTCACGGGCTGGCCTTGAGTGTCTGCAGCTTTTCCAGGTGACAGTGCAAGCTGTCGGTGGATCTACCATTCTGGGGTCTGGAAGACAGTGGCCTTCTCACAGCTGGGACTCACAGTAGCGACTCGTGTGGGGGGCTCCGACCCCACATTTCCCTTCTGCACTGCCTTAGCAGAGGTTCTCCATGAGGGCCCTGCCCATGCAGCAAACTTTTGCCTGGACATCTAGATGTTTCCATACATTTTCTGAAATCGAGTTGGAGGTTCCCAGACCTCAATTCTTGACTTCTGTGAACCCGCATGCTCAACACCATGTGAAAGCTGCCAAGGTTTGGGGCTTCCACCCTCTGAAGCCACAGCTTGAGCTGTACATCGGCCCCTTTAAGCCACGGCTGGGGCGGCTGGGACACAGGGTACCAAGTCCCTAGGCTGCGCACAGCATGGGGACCCTGGGCCCAGCTCATGAAACCACTTTTTTCTCCTGGGCCTCCGGGCCTGTGTTGGGAGGGGCTGCTGCCAGGAAGTTCTCTGACATGGACCGGAGACATTTTCTCCATGGTCTTGGGGATTAACATTGGGCCCCTTACTTCTTATGCAAATTTCTGCAGCCAGCTTGAATTTCTCCCCAGAAAATGGGTTTTTCTTTTCTTTTCTTTTTTTTCTCTGAGACAGAGTCTTGCTCCGTCGTCCAGGCTGGAGTGCAGTGGTGGGATCTCGGCTCACTGCAAGCTCCGCCTCCTGGGTTCGCACCATTCTCCGGCCTCAGCCTCCCAAGTAGCTGGGACTACAGGCGCCTGGCTAATTCTTTTTTTTTTTTTTTTTTTTGTATTTTAGTAGAGACGGGGTTTCACGGTGTTAGCCAGGATGGTCTCGATCTCCTGACCTCGTGATCCGCCCGCCTCGGCCTCCCAAAGTGCTGGGATTGCAGGCATGAGCCACCGCGTCCAACCAAAAAATGGGGTTTTCTTTTCTATCATATAGTCAGGCTGCAGATTTTCCAAACTTTCATGCTCTGCCTCCCTTTTTTTTGTTGCAGGGGGTATGCAGTCTTGCCTGGAGTTATCCAGGCTGGACTGCAGTGGTGCAATCTCTGCTCACTGCAACCTCCACCTCCTTGGTTGAGACTATTCTCCTACCTCAGCCCTCAGGTAGCTGAGATTCCAGCCACAGTAGCTGGGATTAGCCACCACTCCTGGCTAATTTTTGTATTTTTAGTAGAGATGGTGTTTCACCGTGTTGGCCAGGCTAGTCTAGAAACTGCTGACTTCAAACGATCCGCCCACCTTGGCGTCCCAAAATGCTAGGATTACAGACGTGAGCCACTGCCCCTGGCCGCTCTGCTTCCCTTTTCAAACGAAATACGTTTAAAACACCCGGGTCACCTTTTGAATGCTTTACTGCTTAGAAATTTCTTTTGCCAGATACCCTAAATAATCTTTCTCAAGTTCAAAGTTCCACAGATCTCTAGGGCAGGGGCAAAATGCTGCCAGTCTCTTTGCTAAAACATAACAAGAGTCACCTTTGCTTCAGTTCCCAACGAGTTCCTCACCTCCATCTGAGACCACCTCAGCCTGGACCTTATTGTTCATATCACTATCAGCATTTTTGTAAAAGCCATTCAACAAGTCTCTAGGAGGTTCTAAACTTTCTCATGTTTTCCTGTCTTTTGAGCCCTCCAAACTGTTCCAAACTCTGCCTGTTACCTACTTTCAAAGTCACTTCCACATTTCTGGGTATCTTTTCAGCAATTCCCCGCTCTACTGCTACCAGTTTACTGTATTAGTTCGTTTTCATACTGCTGATAACAGACATACCCGAAACTAGGAACAAGAAAAGGTTTAATTGGACTTACAGTTGTACATGGCTGGGGAGCCCTCAGAATCATGACAGGAAGTGAAAGGCACTAGGCACTTCTTACACGTCAGGGGCAAGAGAAAAATGAGGAAGAAGCAAAAATAGAAACCCCTGATAAACCCATCAGATCTTGTGAGAGTTACTATCTCAGCAATAGCACGGGAAAGACCAGCCCCGTGAGTCAGTTACCTCCCCTGGGAATTCTGGGAGCTATAATTCCAGTTGAGATTTCTGTGGGGACACAGCCAAACCATACCACCGGTTTTTCCATGTTGCCCAGGCTGGTCTTGAACTCCTGGGCTCAAGTGATCTGCCTGCCTCAGCCCATCAAACTGTTGGGATTACAGGCTTAACTCACCGCGTCTGGTCTCTGCTGACCGTTTTTTTTTTTTTGAGACAGAGTTTCGCTCTGTCGCCCAGGCTGGAGTGCAGTGGCGTGATCTCGGCTCACCGCAAGCTCCACCTCCCGGGTTCACGCCGTTCTCCTGCCTCAGCCTCCCGAGTAGCTGGGACTACAGGCGCCCGCCACCACGCCCGGCTAATTTTTTGTATTTTTAGTAGAGACAGGGTTTCACCGGCTTAGCCAAAATGGTCTCGATCTCCTGACCTCATGATCCGCCCACCTCGGCCTCCCAAAGTGCTGGGATTACAGGCGTGAGCCACAGCACCCGGCCTCTGCTGACCTTTTAAATGAAGCTTTGGCAAGTGACAATTTGAGGTTAGGAACCATTGATAATTGATGAATTACCGGATAAGTCTTTATTTCTTCCTTCTACATCTAATAATAAACCTGATGATTTCCATTTTCATGTCATTGTGCCTCTACTGTTAACATGTAATTTGTTAATTTTTGTCTTCCGTCACACACATCCTTTATTTTCTGTATTTTCTCATTTCATAAACTTCTAGTTGTCAGGGAGCAATGTAAAAAATAGGTTGTGTGTTTTTTTTTTTTTTTGAGACAGTCTTGCTCTGTCACCCAGGGTGAGTGCAGGGGCGCTGTCTTGGCTCACTGGAACCTCTGCCTCCCGGGTTCAGGTGATTCTCCTGCCTCAGCCTCCTGAGTAGCTGGGATTACAGGCATGTGCCACTATGCCCGGCTAATTTTTTTTTGTATTTTTAGTAGAGACGGGGTGTCGCTATGTTGACCAGGCTGGTCTCGAACTCCTGACCGCAGGTGATCTGCCCGCCTCGGCCTCCCAAAGTGCTGGGCAGGCGTGAGCCACCTCGCCCAGCCAAAAAACAGATTATTAATGATTATTTTGTAAAGGTTGTTTTGATAAGTGTGAAACTTGTTTTGTTTAACATATTTGGAAACATAAGATGGGAATAATTTAATAAATGATCACCATCTTGTTTTATAAAATTATTTTAATGCTCTGTTGTTTCCTTTCTATTTTTTTTTTTTTTTGAGACGGAGTCTTGCTCTGTCGCCCAGGCTGGAGTGCAGTGGCTGGATCTCGGCTCACTGCAAGCTCCACCTCCCGGGTTCACGCCATTCTCCTGCCTCAGCCTCCCGTGTAGCTGGGACTACAGGCATCCGCCACCTCACCCGGCTATTTTTTTTTTTTTTGTATTTTTTAGTAGAGACGGGGTTTCACCGTGTTAGCCAGGATGGTCTCGGATCTCCTGACCTCGTGATCCGCCCGTCTCGGCCTCCCAAAGTGCTGGGATTACAGGCTTGAGCCACTGCGCCCGGCCTATTTTTTTTTTTTTTTAACTCCTCCACTTTCTCTTTTTGTGGTAGGGTACTTACCCTAGCAATAAACACGTTGTTTTAGGTGCTGCACTGGATAGCAGATACATGGATATAATACTAGAATAGAGAATGCTTAAGAATTCTGCATTCCAAAAGCATACTAAGGCCTCTGTTTCTAGTGCTTAAGCAACAGTGACCTTGATCTCTAAGATAGTCTGGATATTGACATGCAAATGAAAAAATCAGATCCTTTTTTGAATTATGTTTGTCATATATACAAGTTGCTTAAAAGAGAATATTAGGATACTGCCAAAATACATTTCAAAAATACTAAATCATATTATTTTGACTTTGGAAAGATTTGTGAACCCCCTTAAAATACATGCAATATTTTGTTTATTTTCATATGTGCTTCTTTGAAAGTTCTTAGCTTTCATTATATCCTCAAATGAATCCAGTAACCTCAAAAAAGGTTAAGAACTTCTGTACCAGGTAGTATGAAAATATTGCCTGATTTATTTGTACTGTTTGTTAATGTAGATTGTTCATTGCAAAATATTAATTCTAAACTCTTTAAAAATGTTCACTCCATTTAAGAACCATTTATTAGAGGCTGGGCATGGTGGCTCATGCCTGTAATCTTAGCACTTTGGATGGCTGAGGTGAAAGAATCGCTTGAGCCCAGGAATTAAAGACCAGCCTAGGCAACATAGCGGGACCCCGTCTCTAGTGGGGGTTGGGGGGAAAATTAGCTAGGCATGGTGGCATGTATCTGTGGTCCCAGCTACTCAGGAGGCTAAGGTAGGAGGATCTCTTGAGCCTAGGAGTTAGAGGCTGCAGTGAGCTATGATCGATCATGCCACTGCCCTCCAGCCTGGGTGACAGAGTGAGGACCCTGTCTCAAGAAAACAGAAAACGTTAATAAAACTGGGCATGGTGGTTCACACCTGTAATCCCAGCACTTTGGGAGGCCAAGGCAGGTGGATCACTTGAGGTCAGGAGTTGGAGACCAGCCTGACCGACATGGTGAAACCCCATCTCTACTAAAAATACAAAAAAAAAAAAAAAAAAATTAGCTGGGCATGGTGGCATGCGTCTGTAATCCCAGCTACTCGGGAGGCTGAGGCAAAACAGTCGCTTGAACCCGGGAGGTGGAGGTTGCAGTCAGCTGAGATCGTGCCACTGCATTCCAGCTTGGGCGACAGTGAGACTCTGTCTCAAAAAAAAAAAATTATTTCTGTTTCCATGTGGTATTTTGCAATTATGTGTTAAAACATTAAAAGGCAACTGGAAAGGTAAAATTGTATTCTTAAAATAAGTATGATAGCTCATTCATATACTTGTGCTTTCTGATAGCACAAATACGTGTTAAAGGTTAGAAAGGTTAAAGTTAGAAAATTCACAGGATGAAATAATCTGAGTTAAAGGGTGCCTTAGGCCGGGCGCGGTGGCTCAAGCCTGTAATCCCAGCACTTTGGGAGGCTGAGACCATCCTAGATAACACGGTGAAACCCCGTCTCTACTAAAAAATACAAAAAACCAGCCGGGCGAGGTGGTGGGCGCCTGTAGTCCCAGCTACTCAGGAGGCTGAGGCAGGAGAATGGCGTAAACCCGGGAGGTGGAGCTTGCAGTGAGCTGAGATCCGGCCACTGCACTCCAGCCTGGGCGACAGAGCGAGACTCTGTCTCAAAAAAAAAAAAAGGGGGGGGGTGCCTTAGATGTTATCTACTATGTAGAAAATTTAGATTAATTACTCGGGTTAGATAGTTGATGACAAACTTGAACCAGCATCATCTTTCTTTTCTTTTTTCCCCTGAGGCAGAGTCTTGCTCTGTCACCCAGAGCTGTATTGAAGTGGCATAATCTCGGCTCACTGCAATCATCACTCCCGGGTTCAAGCAATTCTACTGCCTCAGCCTCCCAAGTAGTTGGGATTACAGGCACGTGCTACCTGTATTTTTTGTATTTTTCGTATTTTTAGTAGAGATGGTTTCACCACATTGGCCAGGCTGGTCTTGAACTCCTGATCTTGTGATCTGGCTGCCTCAACCTCCCAGAGTGCTGGGATTACAGGCATGAACCACTGCGCCCGGCCAACACCTTTCTCTCCTTACTCCCTCCCTCCCTCCCTCCCTCCCTCCTTTCTTTTCTTTCTTTCTTTCCTTTCTTTCTTTTCTTTCTTTTTTTTTTGACGAAGGTTTGCTCTGTCGCCCAGACTGGAGGGGAGGGGCCGGGTCTCGGCTCCCGGCAAGCTCTGCCTCCCAGGTTCACGCCATTCTCCTGCCTCAGCCTCTTGAGTAGCTGGGACTACAGGCGCCCGCCACCATGCCCAGCTAGTTTTTTTGTATTTTTTAGTAGAGACGGGGTTTCACCGTGTTAGCCATGATGGTCTCGATCTCCTGACCTCGTGATCCGCCCGTCTCGGCCTCCCAGAGTGCTGGGATTACAGGCTTGAGCCACCGTGCCCGGCCAACACCTTCTTTCTTAATCTGCATCCAGTGCTCATCATACCCATCATCTCTCTTTACTGTGTATCATCAATACTTCGTTTCTAATCAAAACATGAAGTACTCATCATTACACTGGGAAATATTAAATGTAGTTCACTCTTACTGTAACCTTCCAGGTTATAGTTAGGACAAAGAGACCTCTACTTTCTTGACCCCTCTAATCTCTATTTCAACTCTCTTCATCATGTATTCATTGCATATACCTTGCAAAGCCTCAACCCCACCCTAGATGCTTTTAAATGTGTGCCATTTCAGTGTCTGCTTTCAGATTGTCCATACTTACTGAAGAAAAATCACGTCTTTGGAGATTGACACCACTAAAAATTCATGGTCTCCAATCTAAAAAATGTTTTTTCTCTACTTACTGTTCAGTTTCTTTTCTCTTATTATTCATTGTAACTATATCGAGCCTCTAAATGTCTCTTCCTTATTCCTGCTCTTCAGTAAATGACCTTGTTATCTGTTTTCCAGAAATGTAAAAACATATTTACATCTTTTTCTCCTTTCTTTCCAACACCATGTAAGAAGTGACCCATCTTTATGTGTGAGGCTTCTATTCTACACCTGGATCCCATTCTTTCCCCTTCCTCTTCCCTTAGGTCTTTCTTCTACTGAGTCCTTCTTCTGATTTTTTTTTTTTTCCATAAGTTATTGGGGAACAAGTATTGTTTGGTTACATGAGTAAGTTCTTTAGTGGTGATTTGTGAGATTTTGGTGCACCTGTCATCCGACCTGTATATACTGCACCATATTTGTAGTCTTATCCCTCGCCCCTCTTGCAGTCTTCCCCTCAAGCCCCCAAAGTCCATTGTATCATTCTTACACCTTTGCATCCTCATAGCTTAGCTCCCACGTCAATGAGAACATATGACATTTGGCTTTCCATTCCTGAGTTATTTCAGTTAGAATAGTAGCCTCCAGTCTCATCCATATCACTGCAAATGCTGTTAATTCATTCATTTTTATGGCTGCATAGTATTCCACTATGGATGGATTGATAGAGTTTGGTGTGTGTGCGTGTGTATATATACACGTATATATGTATCTATATACTCACACATACATAAAACATATACACACATATATATAAAAAACATACGTGTGTGTGTATATATATATATATACACACACACACACCAGTTTATTCACTCATTGATTAATGGGCGTTTGAGTTGGTTGCACGATTTTGCAGTTGTGAATTGTGCTGCTGTAAACACGTGTGTGCAAGTTATCTTTTTAGAATAATGACTTCTTTTCCTCTGGGTAGATACCCAGAAGTGGGACTGCTGGATCAAATGGTAGTTCTACTTTTAGTTCTTGAAGGAATCTCCACACGGTTTGCCATAGTGGTTGTACTAGTTCACACTCCCACTAGAGGTGTTCAAGTGTTCCATGTTCACAGTATCCACCCCAACATCTGCTGTTTTTTGATATTTTGATTGTGGTCATTCTTGCAAAAGTAAGCTGGTATTGCATTGTGATTTTGATTTGCATTTCCCTGATCATTAGTTATGTTGAGCTTTTTTTTCTTTTTCTTTTTTTGAGATGGAGTCTCGTACTGTTGCCCAGGCTGGAGGGCAATGGCACGATCTTGGCTCACTGCAGCCTCCGCCTCCCAGGTTCAAGTGATTCTCCTGCCTCAACCTCCCGAGTAGCTGGGATATCAAGTGCCTGCTGCCATGCCTGGCTAATTTTTTGTATTTTTAGTAGAGATGGGGCTTCACTATGTTGGCCAGGCTGGTCTCTCAAACTCCTGACCTTGTGATCCACCTGCCTCAGCCTCCCAAAGTGCTGGGATTACAGACATGAGCCACCGCACCTGGGCGCAATTTTTTATGTTTGTTGGTCATTTGTATATCTTCTTTAGAGAATTGTCTATTCGTATCCTTAGCCAACTTTTTGATGGGATTATTTGTTTTTTCTTACTGATTTGTTTGAGTTCATTGTAGATTCTGGATATTAGTCCTTTGTCAGACGTATAGATTGTGAAGATTTTCTCCCACCCTGTGGGTTGTCTGTTTACTCTGCTGATTGTTCCTTTTGCTGTCCAAAAGCTCTTCAGTTTAATTAGGGCCCAGCTATTTATCTTTGTTTTTATTGCCTTTGCTTCTGAGTTCTTGGTCATGAAATCTTTGCCTCGAAGGGTTTTTCCAATGTTATTTTCTAGAATTCTTATAGATTCAGGTCTTAGATTTAAGTCCTTAATCTGTCTAGAGTTGATTTTTGTATAAGGTGAGAAATGAAGATCCAGTTTCATTATCCTACATGTGGCTTGCCAATTATCCCAGCACCATGTATTGAAAAGGATGTCCTTTCCCCACTTTACGTTTTTGTTTGTTTTGTCGAAAATCAACTGGCTGTAAATATTTGGGTTAATTTCTTGGTTGTCTATTCTGTTCCACTGGGCTGTGTGCCTATTTTCATACCAGTACCACACTGTTTTGGTGACTATGGCCTTATAGTATAGTTCAAAATCAGGTAATGTGATGTCTCCACATATGTTCTTTTTGCTTTGTCTTGCTTTGGCTATGCAGGCTCTTTTTTGGTTCCGTATGAATTTTAGAATTTTTTTTCTAATACAGTGAAGAATGATGATGGTATTTTGATGGGGATTGCATTGAATTTGTAGAATTCTTTGGGCAGTATGGTCATTCTCACAATATTGATTCTACCCATCCATGAGCATGGGATGTGTTTCCATTTGTTTGTGTCATCTATGATTTCTTTCAGCAGCGTTTTATAGTTTTTCTTTGCAGAGATATTTCAACTCCTTGATTAGGTATATTCCTAAGGTTTTTTTTTGTTTTGTTTTGTTTTGTTTTTGTTTTCAGCTATTGAAAAAGGTGTTGAGTTCTTGATTTGATTCTCAGCTTGGTCACTGTTGGTGTATAAAGAGCTACTGATTTGTGTACATTAATCTTGTATCTGGAAACTTTGCTGAATTCTTTTGTTAGTTCTAGGAGATTTCTGGAGGAGTCTTAAGGGTTTTCAAGGTAAACATTCAGCAAACAGTAACAGTTTGACTTCCTCTTTACTGACTTGGGTGCCCTTTATTTCTTTCTCTTGTCTGATTGCTTTGGCTAGGACTTCAGTACTATGTTGAAGAGGAGTGGTGACAGTGGGCATGCTTGTCTTGTTCCAGTTCTCAGAGGGAATGCTTTCAACTATTCCTTATTCAGTATTACGTTGGCTGTGGTTTTGTCATAGATGACTTTTATTACATTAAGGTATGTCCCTTGCATGCCAATTTTGCTGAGAGTTTTAATCATGAAGAGATGCTGGATTTTGTCAAATGCTTTTTCTGCATCTGTTGAGATGATCATGTGATTTTTTTGTTTTTAATTCTGTGTATGTGCTGTATCACATTTATTGACTTGCTTATGTTAAAACATTCCTACATCCCTGGTATGAAACCCACTTGATCATGGTGGATTATCTTTTTGATATGTTGTTGGATTTGGTTAGCTAGAATTTTGTTAAGGATTTTAGCATCTATGTTCATCAAGGATATCGGTGTGTAGTTTTCTTTTTGGGTTATATCCTTCCTTGATTTTGATATTGGTGTGATGCTGACTTCATAGGATGAATTAGGGAGGATTCCTTCTGTCTCTATCTTGTGGCATAGTGTCAAAAGGATTGGCACCAATTCTTTGAATGTCTAGTAGAATTCTGCTGTGAATCTGTCTGATCCTGGATTTTTTGTCTTGGTAATTTTTAAATTACCATTTCAATCTCTCTGCTTGTGATTGTTCTGCTCAGGGTATCTAATTCTTCCTGATTTAAGCGGGGAGGGTTGTCTTTTTCCTGGAATTCATCCACCTCTTCTAAGTTGTCTAGTTTATGTGTGTAAAGGTGTTCATGGTAGCCTTGAATGATCTTTTGTATTTCAGTGATGTCAGTTGTAATAGCTTCTGTTTCATTTCTAATTGAGGTCATTTGGATTTTCTCTCTTTTTTTCTTGGTTAATCTCGCTGATGGTATATCAATTTCATTTATCTTTTCAAAGAACCAGCTTTCTGTTTCATTTATCTTTTGTGTTTTTTTGTTGCTCCAATTTCCTTTAGTTCTGCTCTGATCTTGGTTATTTCCTTTCTTCTGCTGGGTTTGGATTTGGTTTCTTCTTGTTTCTCTAGTTACTTGATGTGTGACCTTAGTATGTCAGTTTGTGCTCTTTCAGTCTTTTTGATGTGGGTGTTTAGGGCACTTTCCCCTTAGCACTGCCTTTGCTATATCCCAGAGGTTTTGGTAGCTTGTGTCATTATTGTCATTCAGTTTGAAGAATTTTTTAATTTCCATCTTAATTTTGTTTTTGACCCAATGCTCATTCAGGAGCAAGTTATTTTATTTGCATGGTTTTGAAGGTACCTTTTGGAGTTGATTTCCAATTATATTCCACTGTGGTCTGAGAGAGTGCTTGATATAATTTCAATTTTTAAAAATGTATTGAGGCTGGTTTTGTGGCCTATCATATGGCCTATCCTGGAGAAAGTTCCATGTGCTGTTGAATGGAATGTGTATTTTGCGATTGTTGGATGAAATGTTCTGTAAATATCTGTTGAGTCCATTTTTTCCAAAGTATAGTTTAAATTCATTGTTTCTTTGTTGACTTTCTATCTTGATGACCTGTCTAGTGCTGTCAATGGAGTATTGAAGTCCCCCACTATTATTGTGTTGGTGTCTATCTCATTTCTTAGGTGTATTAATAATTGTTTTATAAATCTGAGAACTCCAGTGTTAGGTTCATATATGTTTAGGACTGTGATATTTTCCTGTTGGACAAGGCCTTTTACCACTGTATAACGCCACTCTTTGTCTCTTTTAACCACCATTGCTTTAAAGTTTGTTTTGTCTGATATAAGAATAGCTACCCTTACTCACTTTGGGCATCCATTTGCATGAAATACCTTTTTCTACCCCTTTACTTTAAGTTTATGTGCGTTCTTATGTGTTAGGTAAGTCTCCAGAAGGCAGCAGATAGTTGGTGGGTGAGTTCTCCGTTCTGTNTTTTTTGCTTTTGCTTTTAACTTGTATTTTGTTTTGTAGGTCCTATGTGATTTTGCTTTACAAAGGTTCTGTTTTGATGTGTTTCAAGGATTTGTTTCAAGATTTAGAGCTCTGTTTAGCAGTTATTGTAATGGTGGCTTGGTAATGGTGAATTCTCTCAGCATTTGTCTGTCTGAAAATGACTGTAGCTTTCCTTCATACATGATGCTTAGTTTCACTGTATATAGAATTCTTGGCTGATAATTGTTTTGTTTGAGGAGGCTGAAGATAAGGCCCTAATCCCTTCTAGCTTGTAGGGTTTCTGCTGAGAAATCTGCTGTTAATCTGATAGGTTTTCCTTTATAGGTTACCTGTCTTCTGTCTCACAGTTCTTAAGATTCTTTCCTTCCTCTTAACTTTGGATAACCTGATGACAGTGTGCCCAGTGAAGATCTTTTTGCAGTGACTTTCGCAGGTGTTCCTTGTGCTGCTTGTATTTGGATGTCTACGTCTCTAGCAAGGCCTGGGGAGTTTCCTCAGTTATTCTCCCACATACGTTATTCAAGCTTTTACAATTCTCTTCTTCCTCAGGAACACTGATTATTCTTAGCTTTGGTCATTTAACATAATCCCAGACTTCTTGGAGGCTTTGTTCATATATTCTTATTCTTTTTTCTTTGTCTTTGTTGGGTTGGGTTACTGTCTTCAAGCTGGTAATTGAAAATAGACATGATTTAAATATCTAGCAATAAAAGATTGTTAAAAATAGTACATCCACATGATCAAATATGCAGTCGTTAAAAATTATGACAAGGCCAGGCGCGGTGGCCCACGCCTTCAATCCCAGCACTTTGGGAGGCTGAGGCGGTGGATCATCTGAGGTCATGAGTTCGAGACTAGCCTGACTAACATGGTGAAACCTTGTCTCTACTAAAAATACGAAAATTAGCCAGGTGTGGTGGCGTGTGCTTGTAGTCCCAGCTTTGGGAGGCTGAGGCAGGAGAATCGCTAGAACCCGGGAGGCAGAGGCTGCGGTGAGCCAAGGTGGGACCACTGCACTCCAGCCTGAGTAACAGAGCAAGATGCTCTGTCTCAGAAAAAAAAAAAAAAGAAAGAAAAGGAAAAAGAAAACTTGGCCCAGGCTCTCTGCCTCCCAGCAGTGAAAGAAAAGGGCTTTAGGTCTTCCCCAGCCTGTGATGTCTGCATGCCGGATTCGCACCCTCCCCTGAGTTCTGGCCAGGAGGCTTCCCACCCCATTCAAATGGGTACAAAATTTGGCTAGAGAATTCCTTCTTCCTGTGGGGTTTTACCCCCTGCTCCTCTGGCCACCCTCCCTGTGGTACCAGGCAAGAATGGGCTGCTTGGGGACCCAGTGAGCTCCCAGGGCCTTTTTGCTGCTTCCTCTACCCCTGCATTTCGCTTGGCTCTCTAAGTTAAAGTCTGAAACTTCAACCGCAAACAGACCTTCAGTTTTTCTAGTGGGGGGTGTGCTCAGGAGAGGAGGGGCTTCCTTTCTCAATTCCGCAGTTGGGGTACTCACAGTACTTGGGGTGTCTCTCGGGTCCTGCAGGAGCAATCCGCTTCCTTCAGAGGGTCTGTGGATCCTCTTGGGACTGCTGGTTTGTTCTTGCAGTGGATCTGGAGCTAAAATTCACAGTGCAAGCCTCTGCATGCTGCTCTGTCCGGAGCTGCAATCTAGTCCTGCCTCCCGTCTGCCATGATCCTTTAATTCCTCTCCTCCTGATTTTTAAAAAATGTTTTATTATGGAAAACATCAGACCCTTACACAAAGTTAGAGAATAGTGTAATGAACCCTTATGTACCCATTACCTAGCCTCAACAGTTAGCAGTTCAAAGCCTGTCTTGTTTCATGTATCTGTCTCATTCACTGTCATTACCCAAGTCACAGACATGATATTATTTTACTTTGATTTGATGTAGTTTTTTCATTGTGTATCTTCTTTTTGTAGAGATGGGGTCTTGCTGTGTTGCTCAGGCTGGTCTTGAACTCCTGGCCTCAAGCAATCCTCCTGCCTTGGCCTCCCGACATCTTGGGATTTCAGGCGTGAGCCTCCACACTCAGCCTCATTGTGTATTTCTGAAAGACTTTTAAAAATAACCACAATACTGTTATCATTTCTTAAAAAATTCAGTTATTTAGTATTACCAGATGTCTAGCCAGTGTTCAGATCTCTCCAAGTTTGTTCACTGGTTTATTTTACAATTTGTCCAAATCTAGATCTAAATTAAGTCTATAAATTGCAATTGGTTGATATGTCGCTTGTCTCACTTGATCCATAGGTTTCCCTTTCTATCTCTTTTTTCTTCCCTTGATATTTATTGAAGAAACTTGGTCATTTGTTTTATAGGACTTTTCATGGTCTAGATTTTGCTGATTGTATCCTCATACTGTTCTGTGACATAGAGTTGGTCCTCTGTATCTGTGGGTTCTGCGTCTGTGAATTCAATCCCGGATCAAAAACATTAGAAAAAAATACATCTGTACTGAGTATATACAGACTTTTATTCTTGTCATTCTCTTAATAATATAACAACTATTTACATAATATTTACATTGTATTGAGTATTATATGTAATCCAGAGATGATTTATATTATAGGGGAAGATATGCATAGGGTTATATGAAAATACTACACCATTTCATATCAGGGACTTGAGCAACCTCAGGTATCAAAATCCTGGAGGTCCCAGAACCATTGCCCCATGGATACTGAGGTGTACACTGTATTCATCTACCCTCTATCCTTCTTGCAGATTGATAGTTGAAGCCAGAGGCTTGATTCATGTTTGATTTTTGTGGCAAGAATACTTCATAGTTGGTAGTTGTTATTCCATCACTACACCAATATAAACTACAATTACATAGATATAGAACTGTAATCATGCCATGATCTGGTTATCTTGTTGTTTTACTAGGCTTTGGTTAATCCTTTCTTCAGTTCTCCTATGGTCTTTTTCTCCACCATCAAGATTTCTTTTTTTCTTTTTCTTTTTCTTTTGAGCTGGAGTTTCATTCTGTTGCCGGGACTGGAGTGCAGTCTCAGCTCACTGCAACCTCTGCTTCCCAGGTTCCAGCGCTTCTCCTCCCTCAGCCTCCCGAGTAGCTGGGATTGCAGGTGCCTACTGCCATGCCTGGCTAATTTTTGTATTTTTAGTAGAGATGGGGTTTCGCCATGTTGGTCAGGCTGGTCTCGAACTCCTGACCTCAGGTGATCCACCTGCCTGGGCTTCCCAAAGCGCTGGGATTACAGGCATGAGCTACCCCGCCCAGCCAGGATTTCTCTCTCTCTCTTTTTTTTTTTTTTAAGTTGTAAGGCGTCATACCTAGATTATTAGGATTTAAGTATCTAATTTGGCTGGGGAAAAAAAAACAGAGAAAACTGCTTTTCAATATTTTCATCTACTTTAAAATATTTGTTGGCCGGGCGCGGTGGCTCAAGCCTGTAATCCCAGCACTTTGGGAGGCCGAGATGGGCGGATCACGAGGTCAGGAGATCGAGACCATCCTGGCTAACACGGTGTAACCCCGTCTCTACTAAAAAATACAAAAACTAGCCGGGCGAGGTGGCGGGTGCCTGTAGTCCCAGCTACTCCGGGAGGCTGAGGCAGGAGAATGGCGTGAACCCGGGAGGCGGAGCTTGCAGTGAGCTGAGATCCGGCCACTGCACTCCAGCCTGGGGGACAGAGCGAGACTCCGTCTCAAAAAAAAAAAAAAAAAAAAAAAAAATTTGTTTATGGTACCACCTCTGCTTCATCTCTTTCCTCATTTAAATATTATTTCTGCCATGTGAAACCATTCTCATCAAGGTTATCAATGAGCTCCTTGCTGAATACAACAGACCTATCCAACCTTACTTTGCTTGATAGTTGGACAGCTTTGGATACTGTTGATTGCTTCCTTGAAATATTCTCTTGGCTTTTGACACATACTCTCTCCTCTTTTTCTTTTACCTCTTGAACTGTTACTTTTGGCCTCAGTTGTAGGCTCTTTTAAATATAGGTGTTGCTCTGCACAATCTCCATGGGTAATCTTATCCACTGCTGTGGTTTCAGTAAACATTTCTAAATAGTACCAAACCTTTTTTTTTTTTTTTTTAATAGGTTGGTTCTCTTCAGAACTAACTTGTTTGTTACAGCTTCGTACTGGAAATTTCACAGGCATCTTAGAATCAACATACCTAAAATGGAGTTAATCATACTTTCCTCATCTCCTCACACATTCTACTTTCCTGTTCAATTTTGTTTAGTTTTTTTGTTTTTTGAGACGGAGTCTCGCTCTGTTGCCCACCTAGGAGTGCAATTCCTATTCAATTTAGTTTAATTTTTTTGTTTGTTTGTTTTTTGAGACAGAGTCTTGCTCTGTTGCCTACCCTGGAGCGTGATTTCAGCTCAGCTGCAACCTCCGCCTCCCAGGTTCAAGCGATTCTCCTGCCTCAGCCTCTCAAGTAGCTGGGATTACAGGCGCTCACCACCACACCCAGTTAATTTTTGTATTTTTAGTAGAGACGGTGTGGTTTCGCCATGTTGGCCAGACTGGTCTTGAACTCCTGACCTCAGGTGATCCACCCACCTTGGCCTCCCAAAGTCCTGAGATGACAGGCATGAGCCACTGCGCTCCGTCTCAACTTAGTTGTAAGCCAGAAATCACTTGACTCCTTGACTTTCTCCCTTTCTGACTGTCCACATTGAGTCACTAGTCCTGTAAGATTTACCCAGTAAACAACTTAAATGCATCTCATTCTCTTTATTTACTCCTGTTGTCCTAACATAGACCTCTGTCATCTGTCACCTTCATTACTGCAAGCTTCCTTTCTGGTCTATTCTTCACTATGTAAATGAGAGTGGTTTTTTTTCTAAAAAACTTACCTAATGGCCCTGGGATAAATTATAAAGACCTGAGTTTATTTTGTGGCCTGTTTGCTTGCTGAGCTTCATCCTGCGCCATCGCCCACAGGTGGCAATACTTGTCACATTATTCACGCTGTTTTAATTGCCCTCTTGGCTGACTCTTCCGGTAGACCATAACTTCTTGAATGTAAATACCAAGTCCAGCCGGGCGGATGGCTCACGCCTGTAATCCCAGCACTTTGGGAGACCAAGGCGAGCGGATCACTTGAAATCAAGAGTTTGAAACCAGCCTGGCTGGCCAACATGGTGAAACCCCGTCTCTACTAAAAATACAAAAATTGGCCAGGCATGGTGGTGGCTGCCTGTAATCTCAGCTACTCAGGAGGCTGAAGCAGGAGAATCACTTGAAACTGGGAGGTGGAGGTTGCAATGAGCTGAGATTACGCCACTGCACTCCAGCCTGAGCGACAAGAGTGAAACTCTGTCTCCAAAAAAAGAGACCAAGTCCTTTTCCCCATTAAACATGGTATTTAAGACAATACCTAGCACATAATATAAATTAAATGTTCTTTATATGTTTGTTGAATGAATAAGTTTGTTTAGTACACCAGTATATTTAATGATTTGTGTATGTGTTTTATCATTATTAGATAATCCTACTGTGCCAGTACTGTCATCATTCTTTTATTTTTATTTCTTAAGAGACAGAGTTTCTCTCTGGCACCCAGCCTGGAGTACAGTGCCACAATCATGGTTCACTGCAGTCTTGACCTCCTGGGCTCAAGCAGCCTTTCTGCCTCTGCCTCCTGAGTAGCTGGGACTGACTACAGGCGTGTGCCACCATGCCTGGCCAATTTTTTTTACTTCTTGTAGAGACAGGGTCTCGCTGTGTTTCCCAGGCTGGTCTAAAACTCTTGGGCTTAAGCAATCCTCCCACCTCAGCCTCCCAAAGTGTTGGGATTACAGGCATGAGCCACCATGCACAACACTGTTATTATTCTTGTACATTGATTTGCTTTTTTGGCTAGCAGAGGTCTGTTTATTATTAAATTAGACTCTGTAATATACATAATATAGTGGGGTTTTTTTTCTGATTAAAGCAGGGATTTTTGCCATACCTCATTTTCACTCTATGTAATTGGACCAGGCATGGTGACTCACACGTGTAATCCTAGGACTTTGGGAGGCCGAGGCAGGAGGATTGCTTGAGTTCAGAAATTTGAGACCAGCCTGGGCAACGTGGCAAAACCCAGCCTCTACAAACACACACACACACACACACACACACAGAGAAAATTAGCTGGGGTTGGTGGCACATGCCTGTTGTCTTAGCTACTCAAGAGACTGAGGTTGGGGGATACCTGAGCCCAGCAGGTTGAGACTGCAATGAACCATGACTGTGCTGCCACTGTAGCCAGCCTGGACAACAAAATAAGACCCCATCTCAAAAAAGAAAACTATGAAGAAGAGTGAGACTTGAACAATTGGGCGTTATTAAGTACCAAAGAAGTATGGTTTACTGGGTTGTCTGTTGTGTTTGGTTCCACTTCCACTATTTCTTAGTGATACCAATCATATTTCTCAGAATTTAGATGGAGTGATAGTGATGGCTTTCGGCTGTCATTTGTAGTTAGCTGGGCTCCAGGTCCGAAGAGTCATTAAGGATTATAAAATAAATTCCTGCTTATATTTACTAGAATTGTTCTTCAGATAAGGATCTCTAATGAAATAGCAGTTGCCATAGTGAGCACCTGAGCTGTCACTGTCACTCAGGACTCATGTTCATTTTTTGTTTGTTTTTGAGACACAGCCTCCCTCTGTTGCCCAGGCTGGAGTGCAGTGGCATATCGGCTCACTGCAACCTCTGCCTCCCAGGTTCAAGCGATTTCTGGCAAATTTTTGTATTTTTTTTTTTTTTTTTTTTTTTTTTGAGATAGAGTCTTGCTCCGTCGCCCAGTCTGGAGTGCAGTGGTGTGATCTCGGCTCACTGCAAGCTCCGCCTCCCGGGTTCCCGCCATTCTCCTGCCTCAGCCTCCCGAGTAGCTGGGACTACAGGCGCCCGAAGCCACGCCCGGCTAATGTTTTGCATTTTTAGTAGAGACGGGGTTTCACCGTGTTAGTCAGGATGGTCTCGATCTCCTGACCTCGTGATCCGCCCGCTTCGGCCTCCCAAAGTGCTGGGATTACAGGCGTGAACCACCGCGCCTGGCCAAATTTTGTATTTTAGTAGAGACAGGGTTTCACCCTGTTTGCCAGGCTGTTCGCAAACTCCTGATGACCCCAGTGGTCCGCCCGCCTCAGCCTCCCAAAGTGCCGGGATTACAGGCATGAGCTACCACGCCTGGCCTCAGGGCTCATATTTGAAACCCCAAGGTATGCTTCCCCCCCCCCCCCCCCCCTCCCTTTAAAAGAAATTGGGTCTCGCTTTGGTCACCTTTGGACTGGAGTGGCAGTGGCCACTTACCATAACCTTGAACTCCTGGGTGACAAGCACTCCTCCTGCCTTAGCTTCTGAAGTAAGCATGCGCCGTCACACCTACCTAATTTTAAACATTTTCTGTAGAAACGGGGTCTCCTGTGTTTCCCAGGCTGGTCTTGAACTCCTGGGCTCAAGTGATCCTCCTGCCTTAACCTCCCAAAGTGCTGGGATTACATGTGTGAGCCACTGCACCCGCCTCTCATTTTTCTTTCTTCACTGGCTTATTCATTGCTGTATTCCCAGTGCCTGGAGCAGTGACTACAATGGTATTTGAAAGGTACTCAGGAAATAGTCCTTAACTCTTCTGTCCGTGATAGGTTTCTAGATTGGTTATCCCACAGGGTCTTCATTATATGTTGATTTCATATCATTTGGAGGATGGTTTTTTTTTTATTGCTTTGAATTGCCTCTTCCAGTCGAATTTTATATACACTGGTAGCCTCTATTTTAAATAAGACCATCTCAAATACGTTTCTTAGTTTGGTGCTTTGGTTGAGAGAGCATAAGATTCTAGCACTTTGGGAGGCTGAGGCGGGAGGATCCCATGAACACAGGAGTTTGAGATCAGCAATGTAGGGAGACCTATCTCTACAACAAAAAAATTAAAAATTAACTGGGCATGGTGGTGTATGCCTGTAGTCCCAGCTGCTTGGGAGGCTGAGGTGGGAGGATCGCTTAAGCCCAGAGGGGAAAGGCTGCCATAAGCTGCAATCATGGCACTGCGCACTCCAACCCGTGTGAGAACTGTCTCCAAAAAAAAAAAGCCTAAGATTGCTAAGCAGTAGTGTATGTTATAAATACGAGCCATTCTCAGGTTGTTGGTGACTCACATTCAACACTGAAGGTTACTTCAGTTATAGTTAGCACTGCTGGGCTTGTGCAGTTCATGAAACCCTTATCTGTTTTACCTTTTATACCTTTTTTGTAAATTTGAAATTTTACTTTTTGTCTCTAAGAGAGAATTACAGTCTTTTAGAGTTATATGTTAATATTTGAAATCAAATGTATCTGGCAGGTTAA
Organism: Rhinopithecus bieti; assembly: GCF_001698545.2. Classification (NCBI taxonomy): domain Eukaryota; kingdom Metazoa; phylum Chordata; class Mammalia; order Primates; family Cercopithecidae; genus Rhinopithecus; species Rhinopithecus bieti. The sequence goes on from NW_016803136.1 coordinate 2,503,090, forward strand.
CATGATTGGGATTGGGTAAATGTATGTTAAATTTAAAAGTAATGCTGTTTTGGCTTATTGAATTATTAATTTAAAAGACATAAAACAGTATGGTTTTTGACATTAGTTGACTTTTACTGTAAGTTGAAAATGATCATCTGATATTTATACTAACATCACAATAAATTTTATCTTTGAAAATGAGTACTACAACTAATAATTTAGAAATAAATTTTAAGTGAAATAATCTTTTTTTTTCTTCTTTCTCCTTAGGTGGAATGAATCTTACTTGTTGAATATCTCCTGGTTACTAGTTGGATTCATTTGTAAAAGAATCATTTCCCCCTGTGTGGAAGACACTTGGTGGCATATTTAAATTATAAGTCCACGGATCAAAAAGCTTTTTGATTTCCCAAAGGAGGGACATTACCACTATATCAGATAAGCTTGACATTACAGCCAAGATGGTGCTGTCCCAGAGACAACGAGATGAACTGTAAGTTTCTTTGTTTTGTGCTTTAAAAAAAATCTCCCTCATGAGAGAGAAAGTAGTAAATTAAAGTACAGCTTTGGGAGGTCTCTTCTAAGATTAAAACTATTTTTACTAGTGTTCCAATATTGGTTTAGGCAGTTTGGTCTGATTTTAAAACAGTCTTCTTATGATATAGCATTATTTTTTAAATTTATTCATTTTTTTCTGAGAAGGAGTTTTTTGCTCTTCTCACCCAGGCTGGAGTGCAATGGCACCATCTCAGCTCACTTCAACCTCCGCCTCCCGGGTTCAAGCGATTCTTCTGCCTCAGCCTCCCAAGTAGCTGGGATTACAGGCACCCGCTACCGTGCCCAGCTAATTTTTGTATTTTTAGTAGAGATGGGTTTTACCATGTTGTCCGGACTGGTCTCGAACCCCTGACCTCAAGTGATCCGCTCACCTCGGCCTCCCAAAGTGCTGGGATTACAGGCATGAGCCTCTTTGCCCGGCTGTGATATAGCATTATTCACCCTTGTGACTTGATTGTATGTAAGTTTAATTCAAAACAGACAAGTCAGTTGGGATAAGTTTTACCCTAAGCATACCTTTTTTTGTTTGTTTTTTGAGACAGTCTCGTTCTGTTGCCCAGGCTGGAGTGCAGTGGTGCCATCTCGGCTCACTGCAGGCTCTGCCTCTTGAGTTCACGCCATTCTCCTGCCTCAGCCTCCCGAGTAGCTGGGACTACAAGCGCCCGCCACCTCGCCCGGCTAGTTTTTTGTATTTTTTAGTAGAGACGGGGTTTCACCGTGTTAGCCAGGATGGTCTCGATCTCCTGACCTTGTGATCCGCCCGCCTTGGCCTCCCAAAGTGCTAGGATTACAGGCATGAGCCACTGCACCCGGCCCCAAAGCTTATCTTTTAAAATATTATGTTCAATAGGAAGTTAGGTGCTTCAAAGCTCTTCTAAACTTTTTTTTTTTTGGGTCTGGAATCTATGTCTTAGAAAAGTGAAAGCTGTCTTGTTCTTGTTATCACTGATGCCTTTCCTTTGCCTTGTTGTGTTTCTTTTATCTTCCAATGGCCATTACAGGATTTGAACTTCATGAGGTAGCTAATAAAATAATTAATGCTGATGCTTTAATGAGAGAGGTGTGCAATGGTTTGACCCCTTCTGTTTTAGAGTATTTTATAGCATTCCGTTTTTATAGGTGAAGAACATAGGGGGATTTTCCACTCCTCCTGCTTCACCTGACTAGCCTTTTTTTTTTTTTTTTTTTTTTTGAGATGGAGTCTCGCTCTGTGGCCCAGGCTGGAGTGCAGTGGCCGGATCTCAGCTCACTGCAAGCTCTGCCTCCCGGGTTCCCACCATTCTCCTGCTTCAGCCTCCCGAGTAGCTGGGACTACAGGCGGCCGCCACCTCGCCCGGCTAGTTTTTTGTCTTTATTAGTAGAGACGGGGTTTCACCGTTGTTAGCCAGGATGGTCTTGATCTGCTGACCTCGTGATCCGCCCGTCTTGGCCTCCCAAAGTGCTGGGATTACAGGCTTGAGCCACCGCGCCCGGCCCTGACTAGCCTTAAAAACAAAAAAAGAAAACGGGAAAATGTGGCTTTATGTTCTACTTTTTCTTTTCTTTTTTTTGAGACAGAGTCTCACTCTGTTGCCCAGGCTGGAGTGCAGTGCTGCGATCTTGGCTCACTGCAACTTCTGCCTCCAGGGTTCAACCAATTCTGCTGCCTCAGCCTCCCAAGTAGCTGGGATTACAGGCGCCTGCCACCGCTCCCAGCTAATTTTTGTATTTTTAGTAGAGTCAAGGTTTCACCATCTTGGCCAGGCTGGTCTCTGACTCCTGACGTTGTGATCCACCTGCTTTGGCTTCCCAAAGTGCTGGGATTACAGGCATGAGTATGTTCTACATTTTTAAAATTAAAAAAAAAATTTATGTGGCTTTTCAACAATTTTTATTTGAAAGTAATTTCAAATTTATAAAGTCGCAAGATTAACACAAAACATACTGTTTTTTGAAATACACCCATTGTTAACATTTGTACCATTTGCTTTATTATCTGCACTCTGTGTGTTTGGGGTGTGCGTGTGCAGTACACAATAGGTTTTCCTTAAACCATTTGAGAGTAAGTTGCATATATCAAAGAAATACCTTTTCCCACAAATAAACGTAAGTAGTTCCCAAGAAAAAGGATATTCTGTAAAACCACAGTATAGTTAGCAGTTTTATTAAATTTAACTTTCCGTGTTCTAATTTTGTCAGTTGATTCTGTAATGTCCTTCATGGTGCTTTGTGACTCTGGTGCATCATCCCGTCCAGGATCAGGCATTGCATTTAGCCCTCATGTGTCTTCAGTCACATGTAATCTGGAGCAGTTCCTCAGCTTTTCTTTGTCCTTTTTTTTTTTTTGACCTTGATGTTTTTGAGGAATAGTCTTTGTTTAAAATAGAGTATTTCTCATATTGTCCTTTTTTTTGAGACAGAGGCTTGCACAGTCGCCTGGGCTGGAGTGCAATGGTGCGATCTCGGCTCACTGCAGCCTCTGCTTCCTGGGTTCACACTGTTCTTCTGCCTAAGCCTCCCAAGTAGCTGGAATTACAGGCACCTGCCACCACACCCGGCTTATTTTTTGTATTTTTAGGAGAGGTGGGGTTTCACTATGTTGGCCAGACTGGTCTCAAACTCCTGACCTGGTGATCCATCCACCTTGGCCTCCCAAAGTGCTCGTATTGTACTTTTCTAGTGTTTCCTTATGATTAGATTCAGGTTATGCATTCTTGGCCAGAATACTATGTAAGTAGTTTGTATTCTTCTTAAGACAGTTGCATTTAGAGAGACATATGGTCATCTGCCCCTCAATTTTCATCCTCAACCAAAATGATTGATTTTTCTACTGTGTAGTTACTGTTGTTTTCTTTACCACAAATAAGTGGGAAGTACTTTAAGACCATACAAACATTAATATTTTCCGTCAGTATTTCCCTTCTGGATTTGACATCTATTGATGATTCTTGCCTGAACCATCATTACTACAGCGGTTTTTATAGAGTGGTGATTTTCATCACCACTCATTCCACACTACAGGCATCACTCATCATTTTGCTGTAAGCAAGGGACTTTATTTTTCTTCTTTTTATTTACTTGTCTTTCTTTTCTTTTCTTTTTTTCTTTTTATTTACTTGTCTTTCTCCTTCCTTCCTTCCTTTTTTCTTTTTTGTTTTCTTTTTTTTTTTTTTTGATGGAGTCTCACTCTGTTGCCCAGACTGGAGTGTAGTGATGCGATGTTGGCTCACTCCAACCTCTGCCTCCCGGGTTATTCGATTCTCCTGCCTCAGCCTCCCAAGCAGCTGAGATTACAGGCACCTGCCACCACGCCCAGCTAGTTTCTGTATTTTTAGTAGAGACAGGGTTTCACCATATTGGCCTGGCTGGTCTTGAACTGCTGACCTCAGATGATGCGCCCACCTTGGCCTCCCAAAGTGCTGGGATTACAGATGTGAGCCACCGTGCCCGGCTATCTTTTCATCATTGATGTGAACTCATGAGTTCTTGTATTTTCCATCGTTTATCATGCATCACTGTTCTCACTGTTTTCATACTTGAATTGTCCCACGTTTGGCCCATGAGAGCCCCCTTAGTTGATACTTTTGTATGCTCCTATCATTTTTGGGGATTACTTCCTTACTTTCTAGAATAACAAGATGTTCCAGGTTTACTATGTACCTATCCTGCCTTAATTCTAGAAATCAGCTCTTTCTCCAGCAAGCTTTGGTTCTTAGTGGCGCATGATACGTATTAGAGAGCAAGATATGGGCACTAGGTATGGACATTATTACTAGGATGTCTGCTTCTGAGCCCTTTAAGTAGAGACAGAGGTAGAAAATACATGCATGTATGAATACATATACCGACACCCTGGTAGAGACATATACAAGTGTTTTCTCAGTCTTGGCAAGATTGACATTTTGGGCCAAATAATTCTTTGTTGTGGGGGCTGTCTTGTATAATGTTGGTTGTTAGCAGCATCTCTGGCTTCTACCCACTAGATGCTACAAAGAAAATTATCTCCAGACATTGCCAGTGTCACCAGTTGAAAACCACTGATGAGTACCTACATGTACACATACTTACTTTAGAAATCATTAGGCTACAGTGATGCTTCCAATTCCGGTCTCTCCCCACAAAATTCTTTATCTTCTCTCATTCCACTTATTTATATCCCTCTTCTTCCATAGTGAGAACCCTGACTCCCAATAATGTCAATAGATTGACTCATTTGCTCAATTCTGTAATATAGGATGAGTACCCCAAGTCCAAAAATCCAAAATGCTTCAAAATCTGACACTTTTCAAGTGCCAACATGACACTACAAATGGACGGTTCCATACCTGACTGACCCCATGTGACAAGTTGCATATGTTATTTAAAATATTGTATAGAATTACCTTCATTAGAACTTGGGGATAAGTGTTCAGAAAAAAATAAATAAAATTGCCTTCAGGCTGTATGTATAAGGCATTTATGAAACAAATGAATTTTGTGTTTAGACTTGGTTGAGGCTTATCCCCGAGATACCTCATTAGATATATGCAAATATTCCATAATTTAGAAAAAATGTCGAAATCTGAAATACTTCTGATCCCAAGCATTTCAGATAAGAGATACTCAACCTCTACTTCTAAAATAGTTTTAGAATTGTTTCCCTCATACTTCTACGAAGACCTACCATCCGGGAAAGGATTGAGGATGCGTATGCAGCTCTACTCCTGCCTGTCCTGCCCACGACATGATCATCAAATGTGTTAATAGGTTACTTAGAATTAGTTTTGTTGTTGTTTTCCCTCTTTGCGTGATGGTATTACTCATTTGAAATACAGTTGAGTTCATCTTGCTTATTTTGATCCTCCCCCTTACTCCCCGCTGTCCTGTCTTTAATTTTTTTTAGAAAAACATATACCCAGTAGTGTTAATCTCTTCTGAATCCCTTCCACCATGTTACCCCAACTCCTTTCATCCCTTGAGGGAACCAAGCTTATTGTTTTAAAATGTGAGATATATGTCTTCTTATTTCTCCCTCTTTTTTTTTTTTTTTTTGAGACGGAGTCTCGCTCTGTTGCCCAGGCTGGAGTGCAGTGGCCGGATTTCAGCTCACTGCAAGCTCCGCCTCCCGGGTTCCCGCCATTCTCTTGCCTCAGCCTCCCAAGTAGCTGGGACTACAGGCGCCCGCCACCTCGCCCGGCTAGTTTTTTTTTGTATTTTTTAGTAGAGACGGGGTTTCACTGTGTTAGCCAGGATGGTCTCGATCTCCTGACCTTGTGATCCGCCTGTCTCGGCCTCCCTAAGTGCTGGGATTACAGGCTTGAGCCACCGCACCCGGCCTTCTCCCTCTTTCTTAAATAAAAGGTAGCATACTATATATGTTCTCGGTTGGTTGGTTGGTTGGTTGGTTGGTTGGTTGGTTGGTTGGTTTTGGAGACAGAGTCTCATTCTGTCTTCCAGTCTGGACTGGAGTACAGTGGCATGATCATGGCTCACTGCAGCCTTGACCTTCTGGGCTAAAGCGATGACACATCTCAGCCTCCCAAGTAGCTCCCACTACAGACACATGCCATGCCACCATGCTCAGCTAAATTTTTCCTTTGCCTTTTTTGTTTTGCCCGTTTTGTGGAGAACGGGGCCTCACTATATTGCCCAGGCAGGTCTCAAACTCCTGGGCTCGAGCTATTCTCTTGCCTCTACCCACCTAATAGCTGGGATTACAGGCATGAGCCACTGCGCCTGGCCACACTCAACTAATTTTTCTTTCTTTTTTGTAGAGACGGTCTCACTGTGTTGCCCAGGCTGTCTCTGCACTCAGGTGATGCTCCCACCTAGGCCTCAGAAAGTGCTGGGATTATAAGTGCGAGCCAACACCCCTGGCTTTTCCCCGCCCCATCCCGGAGACAGAGGCTTTCTCTGTTGCCCAGGCTGGAGTGCAGTGGGGTGATCTCAGCTCACTGCCACCTCTGCCACCTGGGTTCAAGTGATTCTTGTGTCTCAGCCTCCTGAGTAGCTGGGATTACAGGTGGGCACCACCACACCCAGCTAATTTTTTGTATTTTTAGTAGAGACAGGATTTCACCATGTTGGCCAGACTGGTCTTGAACTCCTGACCTCAAGAGATCCACCTGCTTTGGCCTTCCAAAGTGCTGGAATTACAGGCGTGAACCACTGTGCCCGGCCCACACCTGGCTTTTTTTGATGTTGTTGTTAAAGACAGATTCAACCTCTTTTGCCCAAGCTAGAGTACAGTGGTGCAGCATTTAATTTCTGGGCTCAAGTGATCCTCCCACGTCAGTCTTCTGAGCAGCTAGGACTGCAGGCTCCCGCCACCACATCTGGCTAATTTTTTATTTACACATTTTTTTTGTGAAGATGAAGTCTTGCTATGTTGCCCAGGGTGGTCTCACTCTTGGGCCCAAGCCTCCCAAGTTGCTGAGGTTACAGGCTCAAGCCACTGGGCCTCTCTTGCTCTTTTTTTTTTTTTATCTTACCAATCCAATATCTCCTGGAACTTTTTCCATGTAAGTTCATAAAACTTTTCCTCATTTTTCTTTTTAAAATAGTTGTAGGCTGGGCACAGTAGCTCACGCCTGTAATCCTAGCACTCTGGGAGGCTGAGGTGGATAGATCACCTGAGGAAAGGAGTTCAAGACCAGCCTGGCTAACATGGTGAAACCTCGTCTCTACTAAAAATACAAAAAATTAGCTGGGCGTGGTGGTAGGTGCCTGTAGTCTCAGCTCCTCAGGAGGTTGAGGCAGGAGAATCACTTGAACCTGGGAGGTAGAGGTTGCGATGAGCCGAGATCATACCATTATACTTCAGCCTGGGCAACAAGAGTGAGACTCCATCTCAAAAAATAAATAAATAAATGAAACAGTTGTATATGTAGCACCTAGTTCTCTACTTATACCTTAATGTATTCAAGCAGTCTCCCGTGTTTGGTATATTTAGGTAGTTTTCAATATTTTGTAACTTCAAATAATACTGTATGTAATATATAACCCTGTATATGTGTACCTTTGTGTTATTTGGAGCTATATCTGTTTCTTAGTCATTGTTATTTCTGAGTCAATTCAGATCTTCCAGATGCTGTATATGAACTCACTGCAGTCACACTTACTACCCTCATAATCAGGATAAGTATTTAAACATTATGACATTTTGACCCACAAGAGAGCTTTTAATTTGAATAAAAATGAAGTGAAAGAGGAGAGCCTAATTTCAGATGACTAAATATGTGGAGAGCTTTAGATAAATAAGTTAAAATGTTCATCAGGCCAGGTGTGGTAACTCACACCTATAATCCCCAGCATTTTGGGAGGCCAAAGTGAGAGAGTGGCTTGAGCACAGAGGTTCAAGATCAGCCTGGGCAATCTGGTGAAACCCTGTCTCTACAAAAAATACAAGAATTAGCTAGTCGTGGTGGCACATGCCTGTAGTCCCAGCTACTCAGGTGGCTGAGGCAAGAGGATTGCTTGACCTTGGGAGGTTGAGGCTGCAGTGAGCCGTGATCATGTCATTGCACACCACCCCGGCAACAGGGCAAGATCCTGTCAGAAAACAAAAACAGGCCGGGCGTGGTGGCTCAAGCCTGTAATCCCAGCACTTTGGGAGGCCGAGACGGGCGGATCATGAGGTCAGGAGATCGAGACCATCCTGGCTAACACGGTGAAACCCCGTCTCTACTAAAAAATACAAAAAACTCGCCGGGCGTGGTGGCGGGCGCCTGTAGTCCCAGCTACTCAGAAGGCTGAGGCAGGAGAATGGCGTGAACCCGGGAGGCGGAGCTTGCAGTGAGCTGAGATCTGGCCACTGCACTCCAGCCTGGGCGACAGAGCAAGACTCCGTCTCAAAAAAAAAAAAAAAAAAGAAAACAAAAACGGAAGTGTTCATCAAGCAAAGAAAATTTGTCTTATGATAAGATTTAAATGTAAATCTGGGGCCGAGCGCGATGGCTCATGCCTGTCATCCCAGCACTTTGGGAGGCTGAGGCGGCAGATCACTTGAGGTCAGGAGTTGGAGACCATCCTGACCAACATTGTGAAACTCCACTTCTACTAAAAATGCAAAAATTAGCTGGGCGTGATAGTGCATGCCCATAATCCCAGCTAGTCGGGAGGCTGAGGCACAAGAATCACTTGAACCCGGGAGGCAGAGATTCAGTGAGCCGAGATTGCACCACTGCACTCCAGCCTGGGGGACAGAGGGAGACTGTCTCAAAAATATATATATTTCTTTTTTTTTAAGACGGAGTCTCGCTCTGTCACCCAGGCTGGAGTGCAGTGGCGTGATCTTGGCTCACTGCAACCTCCGCCTCCTGGGTTCTCCTGCCTCAGCCTCCCGAGTAGCTTGGACTACAGGCACATGGCACCATGCCTGGCTAATGTTTTGTATTTTTAGTAGAGACAGGGTTTCATTGTGTTAGGATGGTCTCGCTCTCCTGATCTCGTGATCCACCCACCTGGACCCCCCAAATTGCTGGGATTACAGGCATAAGCCAGCACGCCCAACTAAATATATATATATTTCTAAATAGCTCCAGAGTTGAGATTAAAATAAAACTTAGGAGCTGAAGACATCAGTAATAATGAGGGTACTGACAACAAAAACTTATCAGATACAGCCACCATAGCCTAGAGAAAGTCTTCAGTAAATCTTTATAAAAATAATGACAGAAAATGAACTATGTATTCAATTTAAGAATAAGAATGACAAGATAAGTCTAAAGAAAGCAGGAAAGGGGAAGAATTAATAATAAAAGCAGACCTTAATAAAACAGAAAATAATCCAGTAAACTTAATTAATAAAACCAAAACTAGCTTTTAAAAGACCAGTAAAATAGACAAACCAATTTAATAAAGAGAAAAGACATAAATGCACTATATAGGAATGAGAAATTCAACATAAAATGAACTCAGATGATGTTCAAACTTATGAGAGTACGATATCCTATTTGAAAATTTGCCGGGCGCAGTGGATCTCTTGAGGTCAGGAGTTTGAGACCAGCCTAGCCAACATGGTGAACCCCCATCTCTACTAAAAATACATAAATTAGCCGGGTGTGGTGGCACACGCCTATAGTCCTCACTACTCAGGAGGCATGAGAATCGCTTGAACCTGGGAGGCGGAGGTTGCAGTGACCCAAGGTTGTGCACTCTAGACTGGGCAACAGAGTGAGACTCTCAAAAAATAATAAATAAATAAATAAATTTGAAAATCTAAATGACCTGGGTGCTTTTTCTAGGAAAATATGTGATAACATTGGTTCAAGAAATAGTAGAAAACTTGAACTGATAATTAAATATAGAGGACATTGTAACATTAAAGACTTCAAGCCCAGGCAGTTTTTAAGCCTAGATGCTAATTTTTTTCAAATCTTAAGGACCATTTACTTCCCAGATTCCATTGTCTTTTCTGGGACATAAAGGTAGTAAATTTAGGAGCTTATTCTATAAGGCGGGCACCACCTTCATAGAAACACTGGGCAAGGCCAGGCATGGTGGCTCACACCTGTAACCCCAGCACTCAGAGAGGCCAGGGTGGGTGGATCTTTTGAGTCCAGCCTAGCCAACATGGCGAAACCCTGGCTCTACTAAAAATAAAAAAATGTGGCTGGACACAGTGGCTCACGCCTGTAATCGCAACACTTTGGGAGGCTGAGGTCAGGAGTTCATGGCCATCCCGGCCAACATGGAGAAAGCCCATCTCTACTAAAAATACAAAAATTAGCCGGGTGTGGTGGTGCACACCTGTAGTCCCAGCTACTTGGGTCGGGGCTGAAGCATGAGAATCGCTTGAACCCGGGAGGTGGAGGTTGCAGTGAGCCGAGATTGTGCCACTGCACTCCAGCCTGGGAGACAGAGTGAGACTCTGTCTCAAAAAGATAAAATAAAAGTACAAAAATTAACTGGGCTTGGTGGTGCACACCTGTAATCTCAGCTACTATTTTGAAGGCTGAGGTATGAGAATATTTTGAACCTGGGAGGCAGAGGTTGCAGTGAGCCGAGATCATGCCGCTGTATTCCAGCCTGGGTGACAGAGTAAGACCCTGTCTCAAAAAGGAGAACAAGAAGGTTACAGTCTAATTATTTCTATGAACTCAGATATAAACATACAAAATAACATAATAGTGGAATCCAGTAGGATATAAAAAGCATTGTGCATGGCCAAGTGTATTTGTTCACTCTCATGCTGCTAATAAAAACATACCCAAGACTGGGTAATTTATAAAGGATAGAGGTTTAATTGACTCACAGTTCAACATGGCTGGGAGGCCTCAGGAACCTTAAAATAATGGCAGAAGGGGAAGCAAACATGTTGTCCTTCACATAGTGGCAGAAAGGAGAAGAATGAGAGACGAGTGAAGGGGGAATCTCCTTATTAAGCCATCAGATCTCATGAGAGCTCAATGTCATGAGAGTAGTATGGGAAAAACTGCCCCCATGAGTCACTTACCTCCCACTGGGTCCCTCCCACCACACGTGGGGATCATGGGACCTACAGTTCAAGATGAGGTTTGGGTGGGGACACAGCCAGACCCTATCACCAAATACAGTTTTCCCCATGATCACGAGGTTGGTTCAACATGAATAAGTTTATGGCTGGGCATGGTGGCTCACGTCTGTAATCCCAGCACTTTGGGAAGCCGAGGCAGGTGGATCACTTGAGGTCAAGAGTTCAAGATCAGCCTTGGCCGGGCGCGGTGGCTCAAGCCTGTAATCCCAGCACTTTGGGAGGCCGAGACGGGTGGATCACGAGGTCAGGAGATCAAGACCATCCTGGCTAACACGGTGAAACCCCGTCTCTACTAAAAAATACAAAACAAAACTAGCCGGGCGAAGTGGCAAGCGCCTGTAGTCCCAGCTACTCGGGAGGCTGAGGCAGGGGAATGGCATAAACCCGGGAGGCGGAACTTGCAGTGAGCTGAGATCAAGCCACTGCACTGTCCAGCCTGGGAGACAGAGCGAGACTCCGTCTGGGAAAAAAAAAAAAAAAAAAAAAAAAGATCAGCCTGGCCAACATGGTGAAACCCCATCCCTACTAAAAACACAAAAAATTAGCCGGGCGTGGTGGCGCACACCTGTAGCCCCAGCTACTTGGGAGGCTGAGGTGGGAGACCATGAGCCCAGGGGCATGATTGTGCCATTGCACTCTATGCTGGGCAACAGAGTGAGACTCTATCTCAAAAAAAAAAAAAAAAAG
>NW_016803136.1:2515160-2518280 GCF_001698545.2 Rhinopithecus bieti
AAAGATCAGCCTGGCCAACATGGTGAAACCCCATCCCTACTAAAACACAAAAAATTAGCCGGGCGTGGTGGCGCACACCTGTAGCCCCAGCTACTTGGGAGGCTGAGGTGGGAGACCATGAGCCCAGGGGCATGATTGTGCCATTGCACTCTATGCTGGGCAACAGAGTGAGACTCTATCTCAAAAAAAAAAAAAAAAAGTGAAACACCATATGATTAATCCAAAAAGATGTAGAAAATGATATATTTTTAGTACCCATTCCTGATTGTTAAAAAACCCTGTAGAAAATAACAGGATATTTTCTTAACTTGATTATGGCTACCTACCAGAAATTTACAATAACATTAAAGTATAAATAGCAGGTGCATTTCCATTAAAGTCAGCAAGAAACTAAGAGTTCCTGTATCTCTGCATCTGTTTTAAGTATTTGAGATTCCAGCTCATGTAGTAAGGCAATAAAAAGAATTAGAAATATTGGAAATGAAGCAACCAAACATTTATAGATGACAGCATCTACAGGGACAACCTAAGGGAAGCAACAGTTAGAATTAATGGGTTCAGGGCCAGGCGGGGTGGCTCACACCTGTAATCCAAGCACTTTGGGATGCCGAGGCTGAGGCAGGAGAATTGCTTAAAACTGGGAGGCAGAGGTTGCAGTGAGGCGAGAGCATGCCACTGCACTCCAGCGTGGGCAACAAAACAAGACTGTCTCAAAAAATATTAATAATAATGGGTTTAGTGTGGTGACCTGAAACAAGATGGCATACAAAAATAAACTGTTCTTGGCCAGGCACAGTGGCTCACACCTTTAATCCCAGCACTTTGGAAGGCTGAGGCAGGTGAATCACCTAAGATAAGGAGTTCAAAACCAACCTGTCCAGTATGACGAAACCCTTTCTCTACTGAAAATACAAAAATCAGCCAGGCATGGTGGTGTGCGCTTTGTAGTCCCACCTACTTGGGTGGCTGAGGCAGGAGGATCGCTTGAACCTAGGAGGCAGGGAGGTTACAGTGAGCGGATATCGTGCCACTGCACTCCAGCCTGGGCAACAGTAAGATTCTGTCTCTAAATAAATAAATAATAAACTGTTCTTGTTATTGGATAATGTAGTAGAAAAGTTTTTTTTCCTTGTTTCTGGATGAACAAGTCAGTATTGGACAGATATCACAACTCTTAAAATAATAAAATGCAATCCCAATCAAAATTCAAACTAAATTTCTCATTAGCTTGACCAGCTTGATCTTAAAAATCATTTGGAAGAGAAAATAAAATATTTTAAATGATAGATGAGAAAGGAACTGAATCTATCAGATACACAAATATTATTAATGTGGAATAGGCAAATAGGTTAGGGGAACCACGTTCAAAGACATGCCCATTTATGAAATGTAGCCTGGGAGAAAGGTGGTCTTGTTAAAAGCCTTAATGTCGAACACATACAGAATAACAGTACAAAGTGGTAGAGAAAGGATAGACTTTGGGTAGAAATGAACTTCCTCAAGGTATAAAATGTAGAAACAAAAGGAAGAGTGGTAAGTTTGACTGTATCAAAATAGAAAACTTCTGTGTGAAGAAAGGCCTTAAAACAGGCCAGACACTGTGACTCAGGCCTGGAATTCCAGTACTTTGGGAGGCCAAGGAGGGAGGATTGCTTGAGGCAGGAGTTTGAGATGGGCCTGGGCAATGTAGGTGCAAGATTTTATCTTTACAAAAAATTTGTTTATAAAATAGTCTGGTAGCCAGGGGCGGTGGCTCAAGCCTGTAATCCCAGCACTTTGGGAGGCTGAGGCAGGTGGATCACCTGAGGTAAGGATTTTCAAGACCAGCATGGCAAAACCCCGTCCCTACTAAAAATACAAACATTAGCCAGACGTGGTGGTGTGCACCTGTAATCCCAGCTACTCGGGAGGCTGACACAGGAGAATCACTTGAAGCTGGGAGGTGGAGGTTGCAGTGAGCTGAGATTGCACCACTGCCCTCCAGCCTGGGCGACAGAGCGAGACTCCATCTCAAAAAAAGAAAATACGGGGATGTTGGGCACCGTCTTGGGACCTACTTGGGAGACTTCAGTGGGAGGATCCGGGGAGGTCTTGTGCCACTGCACTCCAGCCTGGATGACAGAGCAAGACTCTGTGTCAAAAAAAAAAAAGTAAGTTAATTGAAAAAATCAAATTTTATGTGGGTATATAAAAGTAATCCTACAATTGATACAATTTTTTTTTCTTTAAAATTATTGTGACTTCAAAACTTTTTCTGTGTGTATAATGCCATTCTCTTACTCTGTGAATTGCCTGTTTGGGGTGTTGCTACATTTTTGTTTTGTTTTGTTTTCTGTTGTCGTGTTTACATTTTTCTTGTCAATTCATAAGAGGACTAGTGTACTACGTCACTCATGGTCATGTTGCAAAGAAGTGTTACAGAGTGAAATTGTCTTTTCCTTGATACTACCTTTAGATTCATGTTTGGGAAGACCTTTGCAATTCATGACTACATAAGTATTCACTTTTACTTTCTTAAGGCATTTTGTTTTCATTTCTTTTATAGTAATGTCTAAGCCATCTGGAATTTATGTTTGTTGATTATACAAGGAAGGGATCCAAGTGCTTTTTCTCTGAGTCATTATCCACATGTCCAAACATTTATTGAATAGTCCTTTCCTTATTGATCTGAAAACACCTTCTTACAAAACCTTGCATTGGTTTTGGGACTTGCTGTGCTTTCAGGAGCCAGAGAACACTCTTGATTATTGTAGCTTTATATTAATAATACATTTTGGCCAGGTGCGGTGGCTCACGCATGTAATCCTAGCACTTTGGGAGGCTGAGGCAGGTGGAACACCTGAGATCAGGGGTTCAAGACCAGCCTGGCCAACATGGCGAAACCCCATCTTTTTTTCTTTCTTTTTTTTTAAAGAGACAGGGTTCAGGCTGGAGTGGCGCAATGACATAATCATAGCTCATAACTCTGGGGTTCAAACAGTCCTCCCACCTTAGCCTGTCAAAGTGCTGGGATGACAAGTGTGAGCCACCATGCCCAGCCTGTGTTAGATCTTTCTATTCTTTGGAAATTTTTGATTTCCAGAATGAAATTGCTCATCATTTAAAATATATATATATATA
>NW_016803136.1:2520289-2530036 GCF_001698545.2 Rhinopithecus bieti
ATTTAAAATATATATATATATATATATATATATATATATATGTTAACTTTTTTATAAGAGTGAAATGTAGGCATCTATAAAGATCAAGATATGATCAAGGTCAAAATTGTTGACTTTCTGGAAAATTCATACAAAGCCCTTTTACATACCACATCACATTGCATTTCATTGAAAGATGGAGGGTATTCTAGAGAATTGTATTAGAAAGAGAAGGCACATGGTAGGCCAGGCACGGTGGCTCACTTCTGTAATCCCAGCACCTTGGGAGGCCGAAGCAGGTGGATCACCTGAAGTCAGGAGTTCAAGATCAGCCTGACCAACATGACAAAAACCCGTCTCCACTAAAAATATAAAAATTAGTTGGGTGTGTTGGCACATGCCTGGTAATCCCAGCTACTCTGGAGGCAGAGGTTACAGTAAGCTGAGATTGCACCGGAGCCCTCCAGCCTGGGTGACAGCGAGACCGTGTCTCAATAAAAAATAAAACACATCATAGAAGAGGAAGGCAGATTCTTCTGTAGTTGCTAAGTGTGATGATGATGTGTTCACACACATGTATAAGATGTGCCACCCTCCAACCTTGTTATAATGTCGTCACATTACCCGACTGATGTGGGAAAAAAAAAATAGAAGAGGAAAGCAGTGCCACAAACACAAGTAACTACATTGAGAAAGTTATATGCTGAGTAGCTTCTATTTTCTTTGTGGAGTTGGAGGTCAGCTGAAGGATGGGATGCAGTTAGGTGGGTTTTTTCGTTTGGTTTTTGTTTGTTTGTTTTGAGATTGGGTCTCTCTCTGTCCCCCAAGCTGGAGTGCAGTGGCGTGATCTCGGCTCACTGCAACCTCCGACTCTGGGATCAAGCGATTCTCCTGCTTCAGCCTCACAAGTAGCTGGGACTACAGGCATCTGCCACCATGCCTGGCTAATTATTTTGTATTTTTAGTAGAGACGGGGTTTCACTATGTTGGCCAGGCTGGTCTTGAACTCCTAACCTTGTGATCCGCCCGCCTCAGCCTCCCAAAGTGCTGGGATTACAGGCGTGAGCCGCTGCGCCTGGCCGAAATTAGGTATTTAAAAGGGAAAAAAAGGACCAGTCTAGGCAACATATTGAGACCGTATCTCTACTTAAAGAAGAGAAAAGGGCCGGGCGCGGTGGCGTAAGCCTGTAATCCCAGCACTTTGGGAGGCCGAGACAGGCGGATCACGAGGTCAGGAGATCGAGACCATCCTGGCTAACACGGTGAAACCCCGTCTCTACTAAAAAATAAAAAAAAAAACAAAAAACTAGCCAGGTGAGGTGGCGGGCGCCTGTAGTCCCAGCTACTCGGGAGGCTGAGGCAGGAGAATGGCATAAACCCAGGAGCTGGAGCTTGCAGTGAGCTGAGATCCGGCCACTGCACTCCAGCCCGGGCGACAGAGCGAGACTCCGTCTCAAAAAAAAAAAAGAAGAAGAAAAAAGAAGGACTGATTATGGCGGCATATGCCTGTAGTTGCAGCTACTCAGGAGGCTGGAGCAGGAGGATCCATTGAGCCCAGGAACTTAAGGATGCAGTGAGCCATGATTGTGCCACAGCACTCCAGCTTAGGCAACAGAACAAGACCTCATCTCTCTTGTTTTCGAAGAGTGAGGAAAGGGGCCCGGGATAAGTAAATGATTCATCAGGTGGCAATGGAATGACAACCATATACTATGACTTGACCTATCCTAATTCTAAAAATATAAATCCGTTATTAGCAGTATTGTAGATAATTGAATATCCTGCTGCTCAGTGCAAAGTAAAAACTGCTCCATCAACAATTGGAAGCTACATTTAATCAGATAATTCTGGGGATGCCTGTTATGAATATGACCTGATTTTAAGGGATCTTCGTTGTTTTTTAGGGCTTGACTTACTATACAGTGGTCTTCTTTTGTTTAGTTTGCTGTTTCATATAATCTGCCTGTATACTTCTGATACTTCTGATAAATAGGTCTTTTAAAATTACTGCTTTCATTAAATTGCTTTTTCTTGCCTTGAATGTCCTACATAGTCTGTTTCTCTTTCTAGCCATTTCTCTCATTATTTTAATGACCCTTTTCTAATTTTTTGAATCTATTTTTTAGATAAATTGCTTTTAGAGCAGTTTTAAGTCTTGGTAATGATTATAGCATCTTTGCCTTGTTCTTTAACACAAGTGTTTCTAGTGTTCTGCCATTAACTATCAGATTTATTGGTTGAAGGTTTGAGAGATTTCTTTTTCCTGATGTTAATGAACATTCTTAATGAAGACCTTTCCGTTAATAAGGAATGTTTTAAAATCAAGAATGTTGAATTTGTTTCTGTTTTTTGAGACAGAGTCTCACTGTGTCACCCAACCTGTAATGCAGTGGCGCCATCTTGGCTAACTGCAATACTCCACCTCCCAGGTTCAAGTGATTCTCCTGCCTCAGCCTCCCAAGTAGCTGGGATTACAGCCGTGCGCTGCCGCGCTGGGCTAATTTTGTATTTTTAGTAGAGCTGAGGTTTTGCCATGTTGACCAGGCTGATCTCAAACTCCTGACCTCAAGTTATCCACCCACCTCAGTCTCCCAAAGTGGTGGGATTACAGACGTAAGCTACTGCACCTGGCCAAGAATGTTGAATTTGATCAGATGTTTTTAGATAAACATTGAGATCTCCATAATGTACCATTCTGATTCACTTGGTCCGCGTCAGCTCCCTGCCTAGGTAATACCCACTACTTCCTTTAAGGCCTCGCATCTTGCCTTTATAAAAAGATTCTTCCATTCAGTCTCTTTTCTCTTGTTTTTGAATTAAATTTCATAGACTTCAGTAACTTTTATTTTGCTCCTCCGATAGGTTTACAAGATCCCTAGGAGGCAAGGGACCATATATAACTTAACCTTCTTTTATATTCCCTGCTATAAAACTGGGAATAACAGACATTCATCCCTTCTTCCTCTTTCCTTTTTTCTTTACATGTTTTATAGTGAAATTTTGGTTTACATTTTAAAAATACAAATGTTTCAAACTATTCAATACATGACAGTTGTACTGGCTATCTCTTTTATTGTACAACGTGACTTTCCTTATGAGTTTTTGAAATAATGCAAAATATTTTTACAGGAATATATCCTGAGAGGACCTCACAGTTGTAAATTATGCTGAACAACTAAGGCAAAATCTCCCTGTCTCTGGAAACGTAGCTGACCTCTGGCCTGTAGCAGGCCATGCAGTTTTTTTCTAAGTGTCAGTCAATAATATAGTAACTTTAAAACAACATAATTAGGAGTTCAGCCCGGTTAGTGTGACATTCTCTCCCACTCCCCCAACCGCCTTTCTCTCTCTCAGACCTTTAAGTATTTTAGTTTTCAGTAAAGTTATTTTTCTGAACAGGTTAAAGGGTAAAGAGGGAAACACAATAAAAAAGGGTGGAGGCTGAAAACAACTGTTCAGTGACTGCCCTCTGTTTTGTGTTTCTGTTACTCAAGAAATTTAATCCAAATACGAGAATGAACAGGAATGCATATTTTTTGTTTATTTATTTGGTTTTGCTTTTTTGAAAATGCAATGTGATACACTTATTTGGTAGATCATTTTTGGCTTTTGTTGCTCCTGTGGTCTGGAGGGTATATCAGGATGTTACCTCAGACCCAGCCGTCTGATGAAAAGAAATGGGAGCCAGCAGGCTGGTATACCAGGTACAGGGTTCTTTTTGCTTGATGGGGAAGATAAAGTTCCACTCACCCGGAGTTGCCTGAATTTCAATTCTTCTTCATTTTGTCTCTGCCGTGGATAAGGTCTCATTATAACCTCTTGCTGAACTTGTACTTGTCTCAAGATTGGTAGTAGTTGAATCCTGAACTACCTTTTGGAAGTAGTTATCTTAAAATGTGATGGTGAAGGATGGTAATGGCAGTTTGTCAGACAGATTTCTTAGGGTACGTGAGGTTGGAGAGGTAGAAGACCTATGGCCAGGAACTCATCACTTCTGTGCTGCCCTTTGCCTGAAGACTCGGTTGGGTATTGTAGCATACAAATTTAGGAAGTCTTGGCTGGGCACAGTGGCTCATATCTGTAATCCCAGCACTTTGGGCCAAGGTGGGCGAATCACCTGAGATGATGAATTCGAGACCAGCCTGGCCAACATGGCAAAACCCCATCTCTACTAAAAATACAAAAATTAGCGGGGTGTGGTGGCACACACCTGTAGTTCCATCTACTTCGGAGGCTGAGCCAGGAGAATCGTGAGGTTGTGGTGAGCTGAGACTGCACCACTGCCTTCCAGCCTGGCAACAGAGTGAGACTCCGTCACGCCCCCCCCCCCCAAAAAAAGAAAATATTGGCAAGCCTTGGCCGGGTATGGTGGCTCATGACTGTAATTCCAGCACTTTGGGAGGCCAAGGCAGTCAAATCACTTGAGGCCAGGAGTTCGAGACCAGCCCAGCCAACACAGTGAAACCCTGTCTCCACTAAAAATACAAAAAAAAAAGTAGCTGGGCATGGTGGTGTTCGCCTGTAATCCCAACTCTCAGGAGGCTGAGGCATGAGAATCACTTGAACTCGGGCGATAGAGGTTGCAGCAAGCCGAGATCATGCTACTGTACTCCAGCCTGGGTGACAGAGTGAGACTCCATTAAAAAAAAAAAAAATTAGGAAGGCTTGATACCTGTTTGAGACTTGGTTGATATCCTATGGCCGCAGCTTAGGGAATGGTCCCCTGTATATTTCTGCCCTGGAAATAAATTTTATTCACATACTCTCCCAAGACTATAACAAGTTTCATCTTGTTATCTAAAATGGTATAGCCTGGGGTGGTGTGAGAGATGGCTTTTGGAGGAGAGTACTAAAGATGACTCCGGGTGTGCACCTGGTGGTGTCATACTTGATACTGCCTGGTTTTCTTTGTTACCTTCACAGAGCCTGCAACAGCCCTGCAGACATCTCAGATTTGTTGGGCCCCTGGACCTTTTAGAATAATGCATGTTGGGCTGGGCGCGGTGGCTCAAGCCTGTAATCCCAGCACTTTGGGAGGCCGAGACGGGCGGATCACGAGGTCAGGAGATCGAGACCATCCTGGCTAACACGGTGAAACCCTGTCTCTACTAAAAAATACAAAAAACTAGCCGGGCGAGGTGGCGGGCGCCTGTAGTCCCAGCTACTCGGGAGGCTGAGGCAGGAGAATGGCATAAACCCGGGAGGCGGAGCTTGCAGTGAGCTGAGATCCGGCCACTGCACTCCAGCCTGGGTGACAGAGCAAGACTCCGTCTCGAAAAAAAAAAAAGAATAATGCATGTTATCTCCATTGCTGCCTTGAATATGCAAGCTTAGCCTTTTCAGTGTATCTTTTTTTTTTTTTTTTTTTAATTTTTATTTTACTTTAAGTTCCGGGATACATGTGCAGAATGTGCAGGTTTGTTACACAGGTAAATGTGTGCCATGGTGGTTTGCTGCACCTATCAAGCCATCACCTAGGTTTTAAGCCCCACATGCGTTAGCTGTTCCTCCTGATGCTCTCCCTCCCCTTGGCCCCCGCCCCCACCAACAGACCAGGGTGTGTGTTGTTTCCCTCCCTGCGGTCCATGTGTTCTCACTATTCAACTCCCAGTTAGGCGTGAGAGCATGCACTGCTTGGTTTTCTGTTCCTGTGTTAGTTTGCTGAGGATGATGGCTTCTAGCTTCATCCATGTTGCCGCAAAGGACATGATCTCATTCCTTTTTATGGCTGCATAGTATTCCATGGTCTACATGTACCACATTTGCTTTATCCAGTCTGTCATTGATGGGCATTTGGGTTGGTTCCATGTCTTTGCTGTTGTAAATAGTGCTGCAGTAAACATAAGTGTGCATGTGTCTTTATAGCAGAATGATTTATATTCCTTTGGGTATATACCCAGTAATGGGATTGCTGAGTCAAATGGTATTTCTGCTTCCTTGAGGAATCACCACCCTGTCTTCTATGATGGTTGAACTAATTTATATTCTCAGCAACAGTGTAAAAGCATTCCTATTTCTCCACAGCCTTGCCAGCATCTGTTGTTTCTTGACTTTTTAATAGTCACCATTCTGACTGGTATAAGATGGTATCTCATTGTGGTTTTGATTTGCATTTCTCTAATGATCAGTGATGTTGACCTTTTTTTCATGTGTTTGTTGGCCACATAAATGTCTTCTTTTGAGAAGTATCTGTCCATATCCTTTGCCCACTTTTTGATGGGTTTTTTTTTCCCCATTCTGTGGGTTGCACATTCACTCTGATGATAGTTTATTTTGCTGTGCAGAAACTCTTGAGTTTAATTAGATTCCATTTGTCAATGTTAGCTTTTGTTGCAGTTGCTTTTGGCATTTTCATCAAGAAATCTTTGTCCATGCCTATGTCCTGAATGGTATTGCCTAGGTTTTCTTCTAGGATTTTTTTTTTTTTTTTTTTTTTTTGAGACGGAGTCTCGCTCTGTCTCCCAGGCTGGAGTGCAGTGGCCAGATCTCAGCTCACTGCAAGCTCCGCCCCCCGGGTTTACGTCATTCTCCTGCCTCAGCCTCCCGAGTAGCTGGGACTACAGGCGCCCGCCACCTCGCCCGGCTAATTTTTTGTATTTTTTAGTAGAGACGGGGTTTCACCGTATTAGCCAGGATGGTCTCGATCTCCTGACCTCGTGATCCGCCCGTCTCGGCCTCCCAAAGTGCTGGGATTACAGGCTTGAGCCACTGCGCCCGGCCTTCTTTTAGGATTTTTATGGTTTTGAGTTTTGCGTGTAAGTCTTTAATCCATCTTGAGTTAATTTCTGTATAAGGTGTAAGGAAGGGGTCCAGTTTCGGTTTTCTGTGTATGGCTAACCAGTTTTTTAAGCACCATGTATCAAATAAGGAATCCTTTTTCCATTGCTTTTTTTTTGTCAGGTTTGTTGAAGATCAGATGGTTGTAGATATTTGGTGTTATTTCTGAGGTCTGTGTTCTGTTCCCTTGATCTGTATGTCGGTTTTGGTACCAGTAGCATGCTGTTTTGGTTACTGTAGCCTTGTAGTATAGTTTGAAGTCAGGTAATGCGATGCCTGCAGCTTCGTTCTTTTTGCTAGGATTGTCCTGGCTATTAGTGTATCTGTTTAAATGGGTCTAGTAAGAAAACATCTCAGTTCATCAGCCTTTGACTTAACCTTGTTTTTTCTTCATATGAGCAGTGAAAGTAAAATGGTTACAGAACTCTTAGAACTTTTTTCATTCTTAGAATGCTAGAGTATACAGTTTGTAAATCACTATTATTGGCAAGGCGTGGTGGCTCATGTCTGTAATCCCAGCACTCTGGGAGTCTGACGTGATGAAACCCGATCTCTGCAAAAAATACACAAAATCAGCAGGGCGTGGTGGCGGGTGCCTATAATCCCAGCTACTCAGGAGGCTGAGGCAGGAGAATTGCTTGAACCCAGGAGGCGGAGGTTGCAGTGAGCCGAGGTCGCGCCACGGCACTCCAACCTGGGCGACAGAGCAAGACTCCATCTCAAAAAAAAAAAAAAAAAAAATCTTATGGGTGGTATTGATGAGGTGTTAAGACTAGTATTACAGCTGCAGAAATTACCCTAGGGGATAAAAACAACAATGAAAAGAGTGTAGGAAGTCAGATAAAGTGCTTAAAATCAAATCCTGGCATTTTCATAAACTTCTAATAGTTTAGAAAATAATTTCATTCGTTATGTTTGTAATAGTTTGATATTTAAGCCTAGACTGTGTCTAGCTAGGATCTGTTTGCTCATGGATAAAAGTCCTTCATCTCAGTTTTGATTTTAATCATTTTCTTTTTTATTTTGCTTAACCATTTTTCTTTTTTTATCCTGTGTGTGTGTGTGTTTGTGTGTGTGTGTGTGTGTGTGTGTGTGTGTGTGTGACAGAGTTTTGCTCTGTCACCCAGGCTGGAGTGCAGTGGCGCAATCTCAGCTCACTGAAACCTTTGCCTCCTAGATTCAAGCAATTCTCCTGCCTCAGCCTCCCAAGTAGCTGGGATTACAGGTGGCCACCACCATGCCTGGCTAATTTTTTGTATTTTTAGTAGAGACGAGGTTTCACCCTGTTGGCCAGGCTGGTCTCGAACTCCTGGCCTCAAGTGATCCGCCCTCCTGGGCCTCCCAGAGTGCTGGGATTATATGCATGGGCCACCGCACCCAGCCTTCTCTGATTCTTTACAGTATTACTGGTTTTGGTCTACTCCGTTTTACTTCTGTGTGAATTTCTATTTAATTCTAGTGACTGGTTTCAAAGAGGCAAAGATTCCATCCTTAATAAAGCTGATGAAGCCAGGTACAGTGACTCACGCCTGTAATCCCAACACTTTGGGAGGCCAAGGTGGGCAGATCACCTGAGGTCAGGAGTTTGAGAAGACCAGCCTGATCAACATGGAGAAACCCCATCTCTACTAAAAATACAAAATTAGCTGGGCGTGGTGGCACATGCCTGTAATCCCAGCTACTGGGGAGGCTGAGGCAGGAGAATGGCGTGAACCCGGGAGGCAGAGCTTGCAGTGAGCTGAGATCGTGCCACTGCACTCCAGACTGGGCGACAGAGCAAGACTCTGTCTCAAAAAGAAAGAAAGAGTGAGAGAGAGAGAGAGACAGAAAGAGAGAAAGCAACCTGATGAAAATCTACTCTAGGTCAACTGAAATTACTAGCAAGCCCTAGAAGCACTCTTTAGGCTGTTAGAACCAAGAGTTTTGTGGGTTGTTTTGTTTTGTTTGTTGTTTTTTTGAGAGATGGTCTTGCTCTGATAGGCAGTCTAGAATGCAGTGGCTCACTCATAGCTTGCAGCAACCTCAGCCTGCCAGGTTCAAGCCATTCTCCCGCCTCAGCCTCCCAAAGTGCCAGGATTACAGGCGTGAGCCACTGCCACCTGCTGAGGTTCTTTAGTCTTTACTTATTTCTTACTTTTAGTAATAGTGGTAAACCTTGCTGAAGTTAAAGGTTCTGCATTAACTGGATCAGATTGTTGGCTTAAATATTGAGAGGCAGGGCGTCAAAGGTGGTAGTGCTAAAATTCTCTTGATTTTTTTTTTTTTTTTTTTTTTTGGGAGACAGTCTCGCTCTGTTGCCCAGGCTGGAGTGCAGTGGCGCAGTCTTAGCTCACTACAGCCTCCACCTCCCAGGTTCAAGCAGTTCTGCCTCATTCTTCCGAGTAGCTGGGACTATAGGCGCATGCCACCACACCTGGCTAATTTTTGTATTTTTAGTAGAGATGGAGTTTCACGGTGTTGGCCAGGCTGGTCTCGAACTCCTGACCTCAGGTGATTTGCCCACCTCGGCCTCCCAAATTGCTGGAATTACAGGTGTGAACCACTACGCCCAGTTGGAGTTCTTTCCCTAACCCTGATAATATTACTTACCTGATATATGGCTAGAAGTATGGCTGTGGCTACATTGCTGATAGGAGAATATATATATATTCTTTTTTTTTTTTTTTTTTTGAGACAGAGTCTCACTCTGTCACCCAGGCTGGAGTAGTGCAGTGGCGCAATCTCGACTCACTGCAAGCTCCACCTCGCGGGTTCATGTCATTCTTTGGATGCCTCAGACTCCTGAGTAGCTGGGACTACAGGCGCCCGCCACTACACCTGTCTAATTTTTTTAATTTTTAGTAGAGACAGGGTTTCACCCTGTTAGCCAGGATGGTCTTGATCTCCTGACCTCGTGATCCCCCCACCTTGGCCTCCCAAAGTGCTGGGACTGCAGGCGTGAGCCACCGCGCCTGGCCGAGAATAGAATTTAATAGAGCTAAAACAGTGTTG
>NW_016803136.1:2532555-2540324 GCF_001698545.2 Rhinopithecus bieti
TTTTTTTTGAGACAGTCTTGCTCTGTCACCCAGGCTGGAGTGCAGTGGCACAATCTTGGCTTACTGCAAGCTCTGCCTCCCAGGTTCATACCATTCTCCTGCCTCAGCCTCCCCAGTAGCTGGGACTACAGGCGCCCACCACCATGCGCAGCTAATTTTTTTTCATTTTTAGTAGAGATGGGGTTTCACCATGTTAGCCAGGATGGTCTGGATCTTCTGACCTTGTGATCCGCCTGCCTTGGCCTCCCAAAGTGCTGGGATTATAGGCTCACGTGAGCCACCGCTCCCAGCGTCTGGTCTTGAACTTCTGACCTTGTGATCTGCCCACCTCGGCCTCCCAAAGTGCTGAGATTACAGGCATGAGCCACTGCGCCCGGCCTAACCCTGTAATTATTATACGTTGATTTTTGGCATGCTAATAATTACCTTGAACATAAAGTGTTTGCTGGTAATTCCCTGTTATCTTTGCTGATTTGTTTTAAACATACCATTGAGTTAAAGTCAGTAATCCCACCAGTTCTACACTACTACTGGAGCGTGTTTTGTTTTGTATTGTGTTTTGAGATGGAGTTTTCGCTGTTGTTGCCCAGGCTAGAGTGCAGTGGCATGAACTGGGCTCACCACAACCTCTGCCTCCCAGGTTCAAGTGATTTTGCTGCCTCAGTCTCCCAAGTAGGTGGGATTACAGGCATGTGCCACCACGCCTGGCCTTTTTTTTTTTTTTTTTTTTTGAGAAGGAATCTTGCTCTGTTGCCTAGGCTAGAGTGCAGTGACAGGATCTCGGCTCACTGCAATCTCCACTTCCCGGGTTCAAGCGATTCTTCTGCCTCAGCCTCCCAAGTAGCTGGGATTACAGGCACCCGCCACCACGCCAGCTAATTTTTGTATTTTTAGCAGAGACGGGCTTTTCCATATTGGCCAGGCTGGTCTCCAACTCATGACCTCATGATCTGTATCTGTATATCTATCTATATATCTCTATCTGACTGTCTGTCTGGCTGTCTGTCTATCTATCTATCTGTCTAGCCCAAAACATTTTTTGGTCCCAAGCATTTTATATAAAGGGTACTCAGACTGTATAAGGCAAACATGAAAAGGCTAATTCAGCTTCTCTAACCTTCAAGTTCTAATTCTAAATGAATGTCTCATTCTACGACAGTACACTAAGTTTATAGTGTATGATTTCTTTTTTTCACACACTCCAATGGTTCAGTTATTTCTAATATGAAAATACTTTAGTTTTCTCAAAACTATTCTCTGCAAAACTAAATTCCAGCTGTCAGCCCTTGAGTGTATAACAAGTAGTAAAGAAAGACTAAATGTAAACATTAGCAAAATTGATGATTGCTGTCACAGAGCCATAGCTTGATCTATAGAGTGCCTACAGCTTGTGAGGTAAGCAACACATTTGAAACTTATAAATATGTAATTTCTCTTCTGATGTTAAAAAAAAAAAGAAAAGCTTATAACTAAGAATATAATATTATGGATGTGCTATGGGGGCTAAAAGTTCTGGAGGCTTTGCAGGGGTGTCCTTTTTAATGAAATACTTGTATGATTTGAAAGGGAATACTCTCAAGAGTATCTTGGCTTAATGAGATTTTAAATAAATTCTATTTCTTCAAAATAGAAATGAGGTCTTTTTTTAGGAGTCATTTGAATTTGTTTTCTTTCAGAAATCGAGCTATAGCAGATTATCTTCGTTCAAATGGCTATGAAGAGGCATATTCAGTTTTTAAAAAGGAAGCTGAATTAGATATGGTATGTTTTACTTTTTAACAATTCAAAGTAGAGTTAATGAGTGGATTTTTACTCAGGTATCTGTAGTTAACAGTTATGCACAATTTTGTCGTTTGTTATTGTGGTCTGCTTGGTACTGAACTTGATTTTCACTCCCTTTTTTTATTTTTTATTTTTATTTTTGAGATGGAGTCTCACTTTGTCTCCCAGGCTGGCGTGCAGTGGCATGATCTCGGCTCACTGCGACCTCTGCCTCCCGGGTTCAAGCGATTCTCCTACCTCAGCCTTCCTAGTAGCTGGGATTATAGGCGCACACCACCACACCCATCTAATTTTTGTATTTTTAGTAGAGACGGGGTCTCACCGTGTTGGCCAGGCTGGTCTTGAACTCCTGACCTCAGGTGATCCACCCTTCTCAGCCTCCCAAAGTGCTGGGATTACAGGTGAGCCACCGTGTCCAGCCACTCCCTTTTTTTATAATCAGATTTTTAGTAATGTTTGGGCTTAAAGATGAGTGATCTTTGGCTTGAGGATCATAGTTAAGCCATTCTTAAAAGGTTCTAACTTTATTTTCTCTAGAATGAAGAATTAGATAAAAAGTATGCTGGTCTTTTGGAAAAAAAATGGACATCTGTTATTAGATTACAGAAGAAGGTAACTAAGTCTTGTTTCTTTAAAATTAGTTGTATTCAGTTATATAAACTTTCTGAAAATAACTATTCATCTGCATTAATTAATAATTGCATCTAATCTTTAAAAAGCAAATAAAAATACATTTTCTGTGCTTTATGAAAAGTATGACCTAGGCATATTATTGCAGATACATGGTAACTCGCATATCCGGAGTTGCTGACTGGGTCGATTCTGCATAGTCCTGACTTGGAGGAATTGATACTGAAAGAACTCATTTGTGCACTTAGAAGGAAAGAACACATGGAGCCATTGTGATTGATGCTGGGAAAAGAGCACTGCAGTGTGCTCTTAGACAAGTCATTCTTATCTCTGAGCTTTTCTTTTTATCTGTAAATACAACAAATAATATTCCAGTCCTAAAATGTATACTTCATAGGCAAAGTTAGAATAAGTAAATAACATTGTTATGAGTTGATCATTTATTATAAAGCTCTTAGAAAAGTGCTTAGCACATAGTAGATGCTCAATAAATACCAGCTTTTATTATTAATATGATTACCATATATAATGTGGTTTGGAAAGAACTTACTAAGAGTAGCAGCTTTAGAGGGACCAAGGCAAATTCACTGCCCTTCTTTAATTAGAAGACTGTCACCAGATATAAATTGAAGTTTTCTTTGTGTTAAAGAGTTAAGGCAATTGTACTGAATTTTCTCAGTTTTAGTTTCTTCATGACTTAGATTTTGATGCTGTGTAAAATAAAAAATTTTCATTTAAATTTGACAAATGCTTGGAGATTTTTTCAAGTATCCTGCATATATAGTTGCAAAATGCAGTTTTTAAAATGTCACATGCTATTTTTATTGAAATCTATCTGTACGTAACTACATGCTGTTTTTCAAGGTTATGGAATTAGAATCAAAGCTAAATGAAGCAAAAGAAGAATTTACGTCAGGTGGACCTCTTGGTCAGAAACGAGACCCAAAAGAATGGATTCCCCGTCCGCCAGAAAAATATGCATTGAGTGGTCACAGGAGTCCAGTCACCCGAGTCATTTTCCATCCTGTGTTCAGTGTTATGGTCTCTGCTTCAGAGGATGCTACTATTAAGGTAATTTTCTGCTAAAAGCAGACTTAAAGTTAATAGGGTGAAGAAAATTAAAAGATCCTGAAAATGAGGGCCTGTGTAGAGGGACAGGAGGTACTCTTTGAAATGTAGTGATTTTGGTTCTGAATCTTAAAGACAGAATTGTAATAAAATACCATTGTGGCTCCTGAGAGGCATGCTGCCAGGTAAGTTCGATGGTGAATTTGAGAAAGTCGGGTGTCACTAACTGAGTTGATGTCAGTAGGTCACCTTGTGCTTGAACAGTTTTTGTTCTTAGAAGATGAAAAGTGTGTGCCTTACCTTTAAGCAGAGGTTGTGTGTGAAATACCATTTGACAAAACTAGTAATTGATAGGGTGAATCTATACTGCAAACGAATTCAATAGAGGATTCATTTAAATTGGACTTTCCTTGATGTATTTAAAATTGGCTTTCCAGGAGTAGGGGAATATAAGAGCTTTTCATTTTATAAATTATGTATTTCATTAAAAATTTTTTTTCACAGTAAACATATATTACCTTTTAATGTTGTGCTTTTTTAATTAGGAAAATAGTTGTTTTTAAGTTGCCTTTGTTCCAGACACAATAAAATGACAGTTGTATAAACCACCTACAGAAAGATAAGATAGTTGCAATATAGGTAGATTTAGGTAGGTCTCTCTATACTAAGAGTTGTTTCAAAGCAAGTTAGTTACAGATATTAAGTTTCATTTACAAAAGTATAACCAATCGACTGGGTGCAGTGGCTCACGCCTGAAATCCCAGCACTTTGGGAGGCCGAGACGGGCGGATCACAAGGTCAGGAGATTGAGACCATCCTGGCTAACACGATGAAACCCCACCTCTACTAAAAATACAAAAAAATTAGCCGGGTGTGGTGATGGGCGCCTGTAGTCCCACTTACTCGGAAGGCTGAGGCCGGAGAATGGCGTGAACCCGGGAAGCAGAACTTGCAGTGAGCTAAGATCACGGCACTGTACTCCAGTCTGGGTGACAGAGCAAAAAAAAAAAGTATAACTAAGAAAATGTGAGTAGATTGTATATGTCATATAGCAGTTCAGCACAAAATGCAGGCATAGGCCGGGCACAGTGGTTCAAGCCTGTAATCCCAGCACTTTGGGAGGCCGAGGCGGGTGGATCACGAGATCAGGAGATCAAGACCATCCTGGCTAACATGGTGAAACCCCGTCTGTACTAAAATACAAAAAAATTAGCCGGGCATGGTGGCGGGCGCCTGTAGTCCCAGCTACTTGGGAGGCTGAGGCAGGAGAATGGCGTGAACCCAGGAGGCAGAGCTTGCAGTGAGCCGAGATCACGCCACTGCACTCCAGCCTAGGGGGCAGAGCAAGACTCCATCTCAAAAAAGAAAAAAAAAAAAAAATACAGGCATAATTTAAATGCGACTGTACTTAACTAGTTCTTCAAATTAAATATTGTTTTACAGTGTGTTTATGTGATTTCTTTAGTTTCTAAATCAGTGACTTGCACCCTGTGGGCTTGTGATTTAGGAGGGTGGCTGTAGAGTCATTGTAAGGGAGTCTTACGTTCATACAAGCATCATGGATTTCTAGAGGGTAAAATAATTATATGCCTAATACATTAATATACTCCATTTTTAAAAATAGGTAGACATGCATTTAAATTTCTTTCATGATAGTCTTTTGTCATTATGTACTAAAACACTACAACTGCTCTTGTGAGGTTTGGGATAGAGGTAGACATTCTTTAATAGATGGAAAATTATCCAGCCATGGTGGCTCATGCCTGTAATTCCAGCACTTTGGGAGACTGAGGCAGGTGGATCACGAGGTCAGGAGTTCAAGACCACCCTGGCCAAATGGTGAAACCCTGTCTCTACCAAAAATACAAAAATTAGGTGTGGTGGTGGGCGCCTGTATTCCCAGCTACTTGGGAGGCTGATGCAGGAGAATTGCTTGAAGTCTGGGAGGCGGAGGTTGCAATGAGCCGAGATTGCGCCACTGCACACTGCAGCCTGGGCGACAGAGCAAGACTCTCTCAAAAAAAAAAAAAAAAAAAAAGGTGGAAAATCTAGAATCTAGGCTTAACTGTTGATTTTACAACAGTATTATAAAAGCATAAACAGAACTGTAAATATACTCCCTTAAAATGTATCTATTAAGTCTGATTTAAAATTACTACAAACGGAAGTTTTAGAACTTTTTATTTGTAATCATACCACGTATCACAGCAACTACTTAGAGTCCACCCTTCAACTTAGTCTTTTTATTTTTGTTTTTTTCTGGCCACAGGACACCTCCTCCTACCATTTGGTCTTTAAATGTGCACACATGTGGTTGTTTCATTAATGAAAAGTAGTTATATATGGTTTTGTTAACTTTTGACTAGATTTGTTTCTAATGAATCATCATTTTAGTAACTTTAAGCTGATCATCTTATTTATATAGAGAGGCTTTGTAGGGTAGTTAGTGGTCAGGGGCACTGGCTCTGAGTTCAAATCCTGGCTCTACCACTCAATAGTTAATGTGATTGTGGGCAAGTTAACTTTTTGTGGCTTTCTTGATTTGTTAAATGAAGATTATTAATACCTACCTCATAGGGTCTGGGGGAGGATTAAATGATTTAGGACATGGAAGCTGTTTAAAACAGTTTTTGCTGGCGAGATTCCAGAGGAACACTCAGTGTCAGCAACGTATCAACATCAATAACAAGCTGTCCTCTTTTGGACTTTGCCTCCCGAGTAGCTGGGATTGCAGGAACCCGCCACCACGCCCAGCTAATTTTTGTATTTTTACAGAGATGGGGTTTCACCATCTTGGTCAGGCTGGTCTCACATCCTGACCTCATGATCCCCCTGCCTCAGCCTCCCAAAGTGCTGGGATTACAGGCGTGAGCCACGGCGCCTGGCCAGCTAAGTTATTTTTAAATGACAACTGCAATAGAATGATTTTCCAAAATACTCAGAGGACAACACACAGAAAGTGTTTTGTAATTTTATGACTATCTTGGGCAAAGGGCTTGATACAGTTAAGGCTCAATTTTCTTATTTAAAAATATCTGTGTGGTCAGGTGCTGTGGCTCAGATGCCTGTAATCCCAGCACTTTGGGAAGCTGAGGCGGGAGGATCACTTGAGTCCAAGAGTTGGAGGCCAGCCTGGGCAACAAAGTGAGACCTCGTCTCTATTAAATAAGTAAATAAATAAATAACTGTATTATATTCTGCACTGTAAAAGTAATGCATATGCAATGAATGTAACAGAACAATACCTGGCAAATAGATGGTAAGGGCTCAATAAACTGTTGCTGATATTATAGTTGTTAATAACAATAAAATTGTCTTAAATAATGTCATATGCATTTGATGAATAAAACTGGTTTCTTTTAAAAACATTCAGTTGTCATCAACCTTTGAACAATAATTTATGAAAAATATTATAGAGGGATGTATATTTAGACCAGTTCATGACAGTATTTTAATTACATTATTTAAATTTTTAGATTAATTTTTCTGATTGTCATTTAGAGCTAATTTCTTTTGAGATGCTCTGTTGCCCAGGCTGCAGTGCAGTGGTGCGATCTTGGCTCACTGCAACCTCTGCTTCCTGGGTTTAGGTAATTCTCTTGCCTCAGCCTTCTGAGTAGCTGAGACTACAGACGTGCGCCACCAAATCTGGCTAAATTTTTTGTATTTTTAGTAGACACGGGACTTCGCCTTTTTGGCCAGGCAGGCTGATTTTTAACTCCTGACCTCAAGTGATCCACCCACCTTACCTCCCAAAGTACTGGGATTACAGGTGTGAGCTACCGTGCCCGGCTAGAACTAATTTAAACATGGAGAAAGAAGAGGTGAGGTGAGAGGATCGCCTGAGCCCGGAAGGTCAAGGCTGCAGTGAGCTGTGGTCACGCCACTACACTCAAGCCTGGGCAACGAAGCGAGACCCTATCTCTAAAAGATAAATAAATAAACAACAAACAAAACTGGAAAATATGTTCAACTAATAAGCAATTGAAAGATTGCCGGCCAGGCACGGTTGCTCAAGCCTGTAATCCCAGCACTTTGGGAGGCCGAGACGGGCGGATCACAAGGTCAGGAGATTGAGACCTTCCTAGCTAACATGGTGGAACCCCGTCTCTACTAAAAAATACAAAAAAAACCTCACTGGGTGAGGTGGCGGCCGCCTGTAGTCCCAGCTACTCAGGAGGCTGAGGCAGGAGAATGGCATAAACCCAGGAGGCAGAGCTTGCAGTGAGCTGAGATCCAGCCACTGCAGTACAGCCTGGGCGAGAGAGCGAGACTCCGTCTCAAAAAAA
>NW_016803136.1:2540688-2598433 GCF_001698545.2 Rhinopithecus bieti
AAAAAAAAAAAAAAAAAAAAAGATTGCCAGCTTTTTTTTGTGTGTGAAACAAGGTCTCATTCTGTTGCCTTGGCTGGAGTACAGTGGCACAATCATGGCTCACTGCAGCCTCGACCTCTCCAGACTCAAGCTATCCTCCCACCACAGCCTCCTCAGTAGCTGGGACTATAGGCATGTGCCACTATGCCCAGCTGATTTTTTATTTTTTTTAGAGAGGGGATCTTGCCATGTTGCCCAGGTGTCAAACTCCTGAGCTCAAGCAGTTCTCCTGCCTTTGTCTCCCAAAGTGCTGGGATTACAGGTGTGAACCACTGAGCCCAGCTGGATTGCCAACTTTAATATATAACATGAAGAATTCAGATGTGTAAAGCACTAACATCTCAGAAAAATGGACATAGTACAGGAGCAGACAATTCACAAAAAAAGGTAGTAACAGGCCAGGCGTGGTGGCTCACGCCTGTAATCCCAGCACTTTGGGAGGCCGAGGCGGGCAGATTGCCTGAGCTGAGGAGTTCAAGACCAGCCTGGGCAACACGGTGAAACCCATCTCTACTAAAATACAAAAAAAAATAGCTGGGTATGGCAGCGTGCACCTGTAGTCCCAGCTACTTGGAAGGCTGAGGCAGGAAATTCGCTTGAACCCAGGAGGCGGAGGTTGCAGTGAGCCGAGATCACTCCACTGCACTCCAGCGTGGGCGACAGAGCAAGAATGTGTCTCAAAAAAATAGAAGGTAGTAACAACTAACCAAATAGTAACAACAGTTTGGCCTTACTACTAATAGCAGAAGAAATAAACACTGAAATTATGGGCCGGGTGTGGTAGTTCATGCCTATAATCCTAGGACTTTGGGAGGCCCAGGTGGGGGGACTATTAAAGCTCAGGAGTTAGAGACCAGCCTGGGCAACATAGCAAGACCTCATCTCTACTTAAAAAATTAGCCAGGTATGATGGCCTATGCCTGTAGTCCCAGCTACTTGGGAGGCTGAGGTGGGAGGATCACATGAGCCTGGGAGTTGGAGGCTGCAGTGAGCTATGATTGAGCCACTGTACTCCAGTGTGGGTGACAGAGTGAGACCCTGTCTTAAAAAAATTGCGCCAGGCCCGGTGGCTCACGCCTATAATCCCAGCACTTTGGGAGGCCAAGGCGCATGGATCACAAGGTCAGGAGATCAAGACCATCCTGGCTAACATGGTGAAACCCTGTCTCTACTAAAAAATACGAAAAATTAGCCGGGTGTGATGGCGGGCACCTGTAATCCCAGCTACTCGGGAGGCGGAGCTTGCAATGAGCCGAGATCACGCCAGTGCACTCCAGCCTGGGTGACAGAGCGAGACTCCGTCTCAAATAAAAAAAAAAATTGCCGTGTGTGTGTGAAATTGTCAAGATATTTTACCTATTAAATAAGAATCCCCAGTGATGAGTTTGATAAAGTAGTCATTCTCATTACATTTGATACAGTCTTATGGGATATCAATTTAACAGAGTATATGAAGGCTTTGAAAGTTTATACTTTTTGACCCACTAATTCTTTTTCCCCATTGCTGTCTGACCTAAGTATTAAAAAATGAGGACAGAATTTTTTTATATTCAAAAATGTTCCCTATAATGTTTTTTTCTATAATGGTGGTTTAGCCCACAATTTTTTTTTGAGACGGAGTTTTACTCCTGTTGTCCAGGCTGGAGTGCATTGGTATGATCTCATCTCACTGCGTTTTCTGCCTCCCGGGTTCAAGCAGTTCTCCTGCTTCAGCCTCCCGAGTAGCTGGGATTGCAGGTGCCCACCACAAAGCCCAGCTAATTTTTTGTATTTTTAGTGGAGACGGGGTTTTACCATGTTGGCTAGGATGGTCTTGACCTCCTAACCTCAGGTGATCCACCCGTCTCGGCCTTCCAAAGTGCTGGAATTACAGGCATGAGCCACCAGGCCCAACCAAGAATTCTTTTAAAAGTAATACTTGCTGAGTTTTTAGTGGCACAGAAAAATATTTGTGATAAGAAGCAGGAGGGGAGGGATGAGCACAGTGGCTCACACCTGTAATCCTAGTGACTCAGAAGGCCAAGACAGGAGGGTGGATTTGAGGCCAGGAGCTCTAGACCCACCTGGGCAACATAGCGAGGCCCTGTCTCTACAAGAAAGAAAAAATTACCTGGGTGTGGTGGTGTGCACCTGTAGTCCTACTTCCTCTGGAGGCTGAGGTGGGAGCAACACTGAAGCCCAGAATTCGAGGTTGCTGTGAGTTGTGATCACACCACTCCACTCCACCACAGGCCACAGAGGGAGACCCTGTCAATTAAGAGAAAGAGAAGAAAGAAAATAGGGCCAGGTGCAGTGGCTCACACCTGTAATCCCAGCACTTTGGGAGGCCCAGGCGGGTGGATCATGAGGTCAGGAGATCAAGACCATCCTGGCTAACATGGTGAAACCCCATCTGTACTGAAAATACAAACATTAGCCAGGTGTGGTGGCACACGCCTGTAGTCCCAGCTACTCAGGAGGCTGAGGCAGGAGAACTGCTTGAACCCAGGAGGTAGAGGTTGCAGTGAGCTGAGATTGCGCCACTGCGCTCCAGCTTAGGCGACAGAGACTCCATCTCAAAAAAAAAAAAAAAAGAAAGAAAATGGAAGAGTTTGAGATAAGTCTGGGCAATATACTGAGACCCCATCTCTACAAAACGTCAA
Organism: Rhinopithecus bieti; assembly: GCF_001698545.2. NCBI lineage: Eukaryota > Metazoa > Chordata > Mammalia > Primates > Cercopithecidae > Rhinopithecus > Rhinopithecus bieti. The sequence goes on from NW_016803136.1 coordinate 2,543,370, forward strand.
AAAGTTAGCCAGTCGTGGTGGTGCACACCTGTGTAGTCCCAGCTTCTCGACAGACTAAGACAGGAAGATCTCTTCAGCCCAGGAGTATGATGCTACAGTGATATCTGATCACAACACTGCACTCCAAAATTATTTTTTTAAAATGTGACTGTTCTTTTTTTTTTTTTTTTTTTTTTTTTTTTTTTTTTTTTTTTTTTGAAACAGTCTGGCTCTGTCACCCAGGCTGGAGTGCTATGATGCAATCTCAGCTCACTGCATCCGTCGCCCGGGCTCAAGTGATTCTCCCACCTTAGCCTTCCATCCCGATTAGCTGGGACCACAGTCACGCACCACCACAGCCAGCTAAGTTTTGTATTTTTAGTGGAGACCAGGGTTTTACCATGTTGGCCAGGATCGTCTCCAACTCCTGACCTCAGGTGACCTGCCCACCTCAGCCTCCCAAAGTGCTGGGATTACAGGTATGAGCCACTGCACTTGGCCAAAATTTATATATATATATATATTTATTTATATATTATAATATATATATATATATTTTTTTTGAGATGGAGTCTTGCTGTGTCGCCCAGGCTGTAGTGGATCTCGGCTCACTGCAACCTCCGCCTCACAGATTCACGCCATTCTGCCTCAGCCTCCCGAGTAGCTGGGACTGTAGGTGCCCGCCACCATGCCCATCTAATTTTTTGTATTTTTAAGTAGAGATGGGGTTTCACTGTGTTAGCCAGGATGTTCTCGATCTCCTGACCTCGCGATCCAACCGCCTCGGCCTCCCAAAGTGCTGGGATTACAGGTGTGAGCCACCGCGCGCAGCCATATTTTCACTTTTTAACTCAAAATGACATATGCTTTTGTTCATTTGCTATTCGTGAACAGTTTACACTTCTGAAATCTTTCCTTGGCTCTTCAGATGTCTGAGTTCTGCTGGTCTAGTAGGATTGAGTATTGATCCATTATTCCTCAAATACTCTACATACAAATGCCTGCTATAGCCCCCTTAAGCTCCTTCCCTTCCCCTTCCCCTTTCCTTTTCTTTCCCTTTCCTTTCCATCTCTTTCTTTCTTTCCTCTTATTTCTTCCCCTAAAGTTTCCTTATTTACATGTCTTTCCTGCTCTGAGACAGGAAGCGGACTGTGTTTTGTGACATTATTATACTTTATCACTATTACACTTGCAAATGTGGTACTAGAGATAAATTTTAATGATTGCAACATTCGTTTTCCCTGTAGAAAAAAGACCAATTTGTACATGAGATACAGTATTTCTAAGATGGTTATCTTTTGTTACTTGTTTGGTTAATTACTCAATAAGGTGCCAGACTGGCCTGCTGGGTGCAAATATGAAACAAGAAAGGAGTGATGGAGTTGGTGTTAAACAATTTTCTGTTCACTTGACAGGTATGGGATTATGAGACTGGAGATTTTGAACGAACTCTTAAAGGACATACAGACTCTGTACAGGACATTTCATTCGATCACAGCGGCAAGCTTCTGACTTCCTGTTCTGCAGATATGACCATTAAACTATGGGATTTTCAGGGCTTTGAATGCATCAGAACCATGCATGGTAAGGGGTAGAGGATAGTACTTTAATAGTAATTTCTATCATGGTACTTCAGAAAGAATATTGTTTCTAATAGTATACGGGGTTCCTTTATTCACCTCTTAATTGTCTGTATTGGTGGAAGAGCATACGATGTAGATAGTCCAGGGATAAGTCACAGTAGTTGAGAGTCATTTCTATTACGAGGTTTTAAGTATACTTTATATAAAATATTTGTATGAATATTTTTTGGTAAGAAAAACTGCCAGGTCATTTATCTGTATTTGAGTTAAAAATGGTTTTGTTGGCTGGGCGCGGTGGCTCAAGCCTGTAATCCCAGCATTTTGGGAGGCCGAGATGGGCGGATCACGAGGTCAGGAGATTGAGACCATCCTGGCTAACACGGTGAAACCCCGTCTCTACTAAAAAATACAAAAGCTAGCCGGGCGAGGTGGCGGGCGCCTGTAGTCCCAGCTACTCGGGAGGCTGAGGCAGGAGAATGGTGTGAACCCGGGAGGCGGAGCTTGCAATGAGCTGAGATCCGGCCACTGCACTCCAGCCTGGGCAACAGAGCAAGACTCTGTCTCAAAAAAAAAAAAAAAAAGGTTTTGTTTGTGTTTTAATTTTTCGTAGTTGGGAAACTGAAGTCCAGAGAGAGTAGGTATAGTGAAAACTGGAACCCAGATTATCTTGCTCACTGAAATGAAATAAGGGTACATATCCCATGCCCTCATTCATTGTTAAGTTGTTTCCTGGGTCTTGTTGTGGGAACTGTTTTCTGAGGCAGTATGTTTGTGGAACAAGAGTATATTTGCTTTAGAGACAGATACCTGGATTCAGATTCCTACTTGTCTACTTATGGCATTAGAAAATTTAAACCACTTTCATCTAGAAAACAGAGGTAATAATACCAGAGTCATACAGTTGTTGTGAGGATAAAATGAAGTCATAAGATAAATCATCTTGGTGTAGTACCTGCCACGTAGGAGGTGCTCATTACGTAGGGATTTTTGTTGTTTCTTTACAAATGATGATATTTGAATGTTGGGATTTTGTATAAGGAGTGCATACAGATTATCCATGATGTTAACACATGAGTAAACTATGTGTTTACCTAAAGGGCATAATTTGAAGATTGTGTTCTCCTCGCCCCCCACGCCCAATTAAATGCATTGGGGAAGTTTATAATTACAGGAATTCCACGCATGAACACTTTTTTTCTGTTTTTGAGATGGCCTCTTGCTTTGTCACCCAAGCTGGAGTGCAGTGGCGCGATGTTGGCCCACTGCAACCTCTACCTCCCAGGTTCAAGTGATTCTCCCACCTCAGCCTCCCAAGTAGCTGGCAATACAGGTGAGCACCACCACGCCCAGCTAATTTTTGTATTTTTAGTAGAGACAGGGTTTAACCATATTGGCCAGGCTGGTCTTGAACTCCTGACCTTGGGTGATCCGCCCGCCTTGACCTCCCAAAGTGCTGGGATTACAGGCGTGAACCACTACGCCTGGCCCACCATTTTAAACAGAGAACCAATTCCCCATTTTTCTTACGCATTCGCTTTATCTTTTTTGTATCTTAGAATATCAGTCTAGCGGCTAGGCACAGTGGCTCACACCTATAATCTCAGCACTTTTAGAGGCCAAGGCAGGAGGGATTGCTTGAGGACAGGAGTTCAAGACCAGTGTGGGCAAAATATGGAGACCATGTCTCTACAAAAAATTAAAATGTTGTGGGTGTGGTGGTGCCACACCTGTGTAGTTCCAGCTACTCGATGGCTGAAGCGGGAAGAGCTCGTAGGCCCGGGAGTTCAAGGCTACATGAGCTGGGATTGCGCCACTGCACTTTAGCCTGGGTGACAGAGCAAGTCCTTGCCTCACCAACCAAGAAAAAAAGAAAGAAATTGTGTTTCCTAGCGTTTTTATGTAAACATTCAGACTCACTGAGGTAAGTATATGAATATATTTCAAATGTTGATAATCCTGATGCCTTACGTTTTTAAACCATTTGTACAGGATGAAATTTAATCCTAAATGGAGTTGACTATTTCCTTGTGGATAGTTTTTACTGATTTTTTTAACTTTATCGTGTAAATCCAGGTTTCTTATCAAATTTGTATAAAATCCAGTGTATTTAGAACTTGCTTTGACATGGTGAAACCCCATGGGGAAACCCCGTGGTGAATTGATGTCTTGCTGCTCTTGGGGGTGCTGCTTCATAACATACCGTAACGCGCTGTAACGTGCTGTAATGCACCGCCGTGCTGTGTGTTTCAGGCCACGACCACAATGTCTCCTCAGTAGCCATCATGCCCAATGGAGATCATCTAGTGTCCGCTTCAAGGGATAAAACCATAAAAATGTGGGAAGTGCAAACTGGGTAAGTAAGCTTGGTTGAAAAGGCATCAGTGGCTCACACCTGTAATGCCAGTGCTTTGGGAGGCTAAGGCGGGCAGATCACCTGGTCTGGAGTTGAAGACCAGCCTGACCAAATGGTGAAACCCCGTCTCTACTAAAAATACAAAAATTAGCCAGGCTTGGTGGGGCACACCTGTAATCCCAGCTACTTGGGAGGCTGAGGCAGGAGAATTACTTGAACCTGGGAGGCGGAGGTTGCAGTGAGCCAAGATTGTACCAGTGCCCTCCAGCCTGGGCAACAAGAGAAAGACTCTGTCTCAAAAAAAGAAAAGGCATCAGCTTAAAGACATATTTATAAAAAACAAAACAAAATCGTGTTCTGGTGTTTCAGTCATTTCGACTTTAACCCAGAATGATCATTGTGACAGTCATATTAAATATACTTTAAAACTAAGTTTGATCTGTACACATCTTCCAAAAAGGAGCACAGAGACATTGTAAGGAGAGACTATGTCCTCAAGAGGCATTTCTGTGTAATGGCTTCTTTTCTCTGTCGTCTTCTTTTAGGTAATCTCTCTGTGGGTTTTAATGAAAATGTAAATAATCTTTGTGCTGGTATACCTCTGTTAGACTGAATTTGGTTGTGCATAGAATTACACTTGATTTTTGTCACACAAACTTACTAGTTTTACTCAGATTAGTAGAGCATAGCTTTTTTCCAATATGGCTAGAAATATTAAGTGTGCGTTTAGTTTTGAAACATTTTATTTCTTATATATATTTTATCTTCTAGATGTTGATTTTGTTAGCTCCTTAATGATGTGCCTGTTAGCTTGTTGTTCCCACTTTAATTAGCCAGGATTGTACATTTATGCTGTCGACTTGCATCTCTGACTTGGTACCATTCTCTTCATCCCAGTACATAGCTATTTTTGTATCACTTCTGGAAAGTGTCCCGATGATTGTCATTCACAATGTAAGTTATTATTTATATTGACAGCTACTGTGTGAAGACATTCACAGGACACAGAGAATGGGTACGTATGGTACGACCAAATCAAGATGGCACTCTGATAGCCAGCTGTTCCAATGACCAGACTGTGCGCGTGTGGGTCGTAGCAACAAAGGAATGCAAGGCTGAGCTCCGAGAGCATGAGCATGTGGTAGAATGCATTTCCTGGGCTCCAGAAAGCTCATATTCCTCCATCTCTGAAGCAACAGGATCTGAGGTACTGTATATATAAACTTGTCTTCATGGTTTTATTGCCGATATCTTAAATCCTTAGATAACTTTGCTGATTCCCAGTTTCACGGCTGTTAATGCATTTAAAAGTCTGCATCCCAAAATTCTGAATCTTGAAATTCTCTGCTCTTCACAGTATCTGTCAGAAAAATAGTCTTCATTAATGAACATAATAATTTTATTTGTAAATTTATGGTAAAATGCAGTTCAGTATTTATTTATTTTTTTTTTATTTTATTTTATTTTTTTTTTGAGACGGAGTCTCGCTCTGTCGCCCAGGCTGGAGTGCAGTGGCCGGATCTCAGCTCACTGCAAGCTCCGCCTCCCGGGTTTACGCCATTCTCCTGTTTCAGCCTCCTGAGTAGCTGGGACTACAGGCGCCCGCCACCTCGCCTGGCTAGTTTTTCGTATTTTTTAGTAGAGACGGGGTTTCACTGTGTTAGCCAGGATGGTCTCGATCTCCTGACCTCGTGATCCGCCCGTCTCGGCCTCCCAACGTGCTGGGATTACAGGCTTGAGCCACCGCGCCCGGCCAGTATTTATTTTTTAAAATTAATCCCAGATGTGATGGTATAAATGTTTCTTTAAATGAAGACTATTTCATATGGTGTCCTCTGATGTTCTTGATCATTTAAAAGTACTAGCTGAGTCTGGAGCTTTAACACATTTCTTTGTGATTCTTTGTGCTCTTTTATGATTTTGGTCTTTCTGATTAATATGTTAAAAATAAATTACCTACAAGGTACAGCGGCACATGGCTATAGTCCCAGCTACTCAGGAGGCTGAGGCAAGAGGATCACTTATGTCCAGAAGTTAAAGTTCAGCCTGGGGCAACAGAGCAAGATCCCTGTTTCTAATAAATGAATGAAAATGAATGGTCTAAAAGTTTTGTTTGTTTTTGAGACAGTCTCACTCTGTTGCGCAGGCTGGAGTATAGTAGCGTGATCTCGGCTCACTGCCACCTCTTCCTACCGGGTTCAAGCGATTCTCCTGCCTCAGCCTCCTAAGTACCTGGGACCACGGATGCATGTGCCACCCTGCCAGCTAATTTTTTATTTATTTATTTATTTATTTATTTTTTTGAGACGGAGTCTCGCTCTGTTGCCCAGGCTGGAGTGCAGTGGCCAGATCTCAGCTCACTGCAAGCTCCGCCTCCCGGGTTTACGCCATTCTCCTGCCTCAGCCTCCCGAGTAGCTGGGACTACAGGCGCCCGCCACCTCGCCCGGCTAGTTTTTTGTATTTTTTTTAGTAGAGACGGGGTTTCACTGTATTAGCCAGGATGGTCTCGATCTCCTGACCTCATGATCCGCCCGTCTCGGCCTCCCAAAGTGCTGGGATTACAGGCTTGAGCCACCGCGCCCGGCTATATTTTTAGTAGAAACAAGATTTTGCCATGTTGGCCAGGCTGGTCTCAAACTCCTGACCTCAAGTGATCTGCCTGCCTCAATTTCCTAAAGTTCTGGGATTACAGGTGTGAACCACTGCGCCGAGCCCATTGATTTTGATAGAGGCATTCCTATCATGTATTTTTAAAACTACATTTCAATAAAGAAAAGAGGCAGTTCCCTCTTAAATGAATCTTCTTTTGTGAGTTATCTTTATTTTGGTTGGCCCATTGCATTTTCAGATTCTATTTACTGCCCTTTGGTGGTGGTTACATGCTGTGTGTCATAAATTGATTCTGGTCCATCACACCGCCAGAGGTATGATGACTCACGCCTGTAATCCCAGCACTTTGGGAAGTCAAGGAAGGAGGATCACTTGAACCCAGGAGTTTGAGCAACATAGCAAGACCCCTGTCTCTACAGAAAGCTTTTTTTTTTTTTAACTCACCACTATACTAATGAGGAAAAAAATTTTCAATAACTCAGCCAGGTGTAGTGGTGCACTTCTGTAGTCCCAGCCACTCAGGGGACTGAGGCAGGAAGATTGCTTGATCACAGGAGCTCAAAGCTGCAGTGAACTATGATTGTTCCGCTGCACTCCAGCCTGGGTGACAGAATGAGACCCTGTCTTGAAATAAATGAATATTCCCTAATCCAGATCAAAAAAATAAATAAATAAATTTGATTGTGGTTGGATTTGTAAAAGCTAAATTAAATAGTGATTACAGAAATCTTGAAAAGTAAATTTATTATCTGTTGGTTTTATGAAAACTGAGTCCTAGCCTAAACAGAGATTTTCTGTTCTTATATTATCTGGGTCCTTCCTGTATAGCCTAGGTATGGTGTTAAAGACTTGTGTATTTAAACAGATAAAAACAAATTGGGCTGGGTGCAGTGGTTCACGCCTGTAATTCCAGCACTTTGGTAGGCCGAGGTGGTCCGATCACCTGAGGTTAGGAGTTCGAGACCAGCCTGCCCAACATGGCAAAACCCCATCTCTACTAAAAATACAAAAATTAGCCTGGTGTGGTGGCGCACACCTGTAATCACACCTACTCAGGAGGCTGGGGCAGGAGACTTGCTTGAACCCGGGAGTTGGAGGTTGCAGTAGGCCGAGATTGCACCACTGTACTCCAACCTGGGCAATAGAGCCAGACTCTGTCTCAAAACAACCAACCAAAATGCAACAAAATTGGAAATATAGATCATTATTAGGTAAAAACCATTCAAAGTCTGTACCTAACTTCTTGTGTAGGAAACTTAATTTTTACTATGTTTTCTGTAGACTAAAAAAAGTGGTAAACCTGGGCCATTCTTGCTGTCTGGATCCAGAGACAAGACTATTAAGATGTGGGATGTCAGTACTGGCATGTGCCTTATGACCCTCGTAAGTTTGCATAATCTTACCGTTTCTTTTGTATCTTCACTGTTTATACCTTTTTGGATTAATGCTTTGTGATATTTTATTAAATCTGAATTATACTGGGTTTTAAAATAACTTCTTTATAAATGTAGTTTTCCTTTAGCTTTTGTCGTTACAGTGATGTGAAAGTTACTTCTCTGGAATGCAGGTTCTATAAAGAATCTGTAGAGCTAGTCGGTGTTTGAGGGGGAGATGCTAAAAAATTGTGTGATATCTCTTATGGAGAAGCAGCAGCATTCTTAGAGACCTGTTCACTGTTGAAGATGTTTGTTTGTCTCTTTCACTTTATTTGAATCCTTTTAACTATTATATATCCTTGCTCACATGATCTAGTTTATTTGGCTTATTTAGGAACATATTTCCATAGAAAGATATGTCAATACTAGTAAGGGATTGTGGACACTGCTGTGTGCCTAAAGGAGTTCCAAAGAGATCTATGGATGTTCATTTAGTAGTAGTTTTTATAATTTGGCATCCACGTTTGTTTAGAGATTTTTTAGGTGCTAACCATACCTTGAAGTGATTGTCTCTCTGTAGGATATGACAGACACATGTGGAAGCATCTTCAAGAATTGATTAGAAAATGAAACTTTCCTCTAGTAGTATTCTGAGTTCAGCTATACCATGTTGCTGTTAAGAAAAGATATATAAATTAAGAAAAGATGATATATAATTAAAATAAAGCTGGCCAGGTGCAGTGGCTCACGCCTGCAATCCCAGCACTTTTGGAGGCTGAGGCAGGTGGATCACCTGAGGTCAGGAGTTCAGGACCAGCCTGACCAACGTTGTGAAACGTTTAGTCTCTACTAAAATTACAAAAATTAGTCGGGCGTAGCTGGGTGCGGTGGCTCATGCCTGTAATTCCAGCACTTTGGGAGGCTGAGATGGGCGAATCACCTGAGGTCAGGAGTTCAAGACCAGCCTGACCAACATGGAGGAACTCTGTCTCCTAAAAATACAAAATTAGCCGGGCTTGGTGGCACATGCCTTCAATCCCAGCTACTCGGGAAGGCTGAGGAAGGCGAATCGCTTTAACCTAGGAGGGGGAGGTTGCAGTGAGCCAAGATCACGCCATTGTACTCCAGCCTAGGCAATAAGAGCAAAATTCTGTCTCAAAAAAAGAAGAAAAAAAGCCGGGCGTGGTGGCACATGTCTGTAATCCCAGCTACTCGGGAGACTGAGGCATGAGAATTGTTTGCACCTGGGAGATGGAGGTTGCGGTGAGCCGAGATTGCACCATGGCACTCCAGCCTGGGCAATAAAGCGAGACTCTGTCTTAAAAAAGAAAGAAAAACATACTCTTGACCAGACACAGTGGCTCATGCCTATAATCCCAGGACTTTGGGAGGCAAAGGCAGGAGGAGCCCAGGAGTTTGAAGACCAGCTTGGGCAACGTAACGAGGCCCTGTCTGTACCAAAATAAAAATTTTAAAAGTAGTTATGCATGATGGTGCATGCCTATAGTCTTAGCTACTTGGGAGGCTAAAGCAGGAGGATTACTTGAACCCAGGAATTTGAGGCTTTAGTGAGCTGTGATCATGCCACTGTACTCCAGCCAGGGCAACAGAGAGAGTTGCTGTCTCTTTTTAAAATAAAACAAAACTTTGCAATGCTGTGCTATAACCGCACTATCCAGCATGGTAGCTGCTAGCCACGTGCAGCTGTTATACTCTTGAAATGTGGCTAGTGAGACTGAAGAACTGAATTGTTGGCTGTATGTAATCTTAACTATTATATATTAAAGTAGGCATACATGGGCCGGGCACGGTGGCTCAAACCTGTAATCCCAGCACTTTGGGAGGCCGAGACGGGCGGATCACGAGGTCAGGAGATTGAGACCATCCTGGCTAACCCAGTGAAACCCCGTCTCTACTAAAAAATACAAAAAACTAGCTGGTTGAGGTGGCAGGCGCCTGTAGTCCCAGCTACTCGGGAGCCTGAGGCAGGAGAATGGCGTGAACCCGGGAGGCGGAGCTTGCATTGAGCTGAGATGAGGCCACTGCACTCCAGCCTGGTTGACAGAGCGAGACTCCGTCTCAAAAAAAAAAAAAGGCGTACATGGACAGTAGCTACCATGTTCAACTGTGCAGTTCTAAGCCTTTTTCTTAAATTAATGTGTAGATAAATGTGCTATTTTTTATAAAAATGGTATCATACCCCTTAATGTAGCTTTGTAGCAAACCTTTAATTTAGAAAGTATGTGATCCTTGCTCATGTTGTTAGATGCTCTTCTTGTACATTGATCTACAGACAGTGCTTTGCAAACATCTTTGTTAACTAAATCTCTGGGCATGTGCTTAAAGATAAATTGCAAGAACGGAACTGCTGCAACAGGGGAAATACGGATGGATGGATGGATGGATGGATGGATGGATGGATGGATGATTAGATGGATGATTGGATGGATGGATGGATGGATGGATGGATGGATGGATGGATGGATGGATGGATGGATGGATGGATGGATACATGGATACATGGATCGATGGATGATTAGATGGATGGATGGATGGACGCATGCATGCATGGATGGATGGATGATTAGATGGATGGATGGATGGATCAATGAATGGATGGATGATTGGATGGATGGATGGATGGATGGATGGATGGATGGATGGATGGATGGATGGATGGATGATTGGGTGGATGATTGGATGGATGATTGGATGGATGATTGGATGGATGGATGGATAGATGATTGGATGATTGGATGGATGATTGGATGGATGGATGGATGGATGGATGGATGGATGGATGGATATATAGTGAATGCCTGTATATCCTTCACCTAGTTAACATTTGTTTGTTTTCCTTCATGTATGTGTGTATATTTTGCTGAAATCATTTGAGAGTTCCTTGGAGACATCGTATACTTTACCCCCAAGTATTTTAGCATGAACCACCTAGGAACAAGGATAGTATATAAATAACCACAATAAAATTAATCAGGATGGATGCATGGATGGATGGATACATGGATGGATGGATGGATGGATGGATGATTGGATGGGTGGATGGATACATGGATGGATGGATACATGGATGGATGATTGGATGGATACATGCATTCATGGATGGATGGATGGATGGATGGATGGATGGATGGATGATTGGGTGGATGATTGGATGGATGATTGGATGGATGATTGGATGGATGGATGGATAGATGATTGGATGATTGGATGGATGATTGGATGGATGGATGGATGGATGGATGGATGGATGGATGGATATATAGTGAATGCCTGTATATCCTTCACCTAGTTAACATTTGTTTGTTTTCCTTCATGTATGTGTGTATATTTTGCTGAAATCATTTGAGAGTTCCTTGGAGACATCGTATACTTTACCCCCAAGTATTTTAGCATGAACCACCTAGGAACAAGGATAGTATATAAATAACCACAATAAAATTAATCACACTCAATAAATTTACCACTGATAGACTACATATTCAGATTTGTTTTTGTTATTTCCACAATGCCGTGCGTGACTTCTCTTTAACCCTCATCCAGGACCCAGTCAAGGATCATGCATTATATTTGCTGGTCATGTCTTACGAGTTTTCAGTTTCATTTAATCTAGAATTCCCTAGACTTTTATTTTCTTTTGGTGTCTTTTGATGTTTTTGGTATGTATAGTTTTATCGTATTATTAAATAGATGCTATTTAAACATTTTATTCTTTCACTAAGTCAAGTAACTTTTTTGTTTTTAAGGTGGGTCATGATAACTGGGTACGTGGAGTTCTGTTCCATTCTGGGGGGAAGTTTATTTTGAGTTGTGCTGATGACAAGACCCTGCGCGTGTGGGATTACAAGAACAAGCGATGCATGAAGACCCTCAATGCGCATGAACACTTTGTTACCTCCTTGGGTATGTACGCCTCGTGAGGTCTCTGACATTAGATTTTGGAGTGCCAGACGTGACAGTGTTTTACATGATCATGTGAACTTTGCCAGGTAAGAAATGACCATGTGCTTTCAGGGCAGAATAGAGAAGACAGATGAAAATTTTGTGGATTCCTACCATTTGTTTTAAATTCTCCTTTCCTTAACTCTTTGTATCGTTAGCCTTATAATAAAAACGTTACTTTCTGCACTGCACAACACTGGTTTTGGAAACCAGAGTTTGTGAAGAGGATACTTAACACTCTGATGGGTAATTTTTCTCCCCTATTAGTTTGTTTCTCAAACAAAATCTTCCTCAACCTTTCCCTCTGGCAGGTGTATACTATCAGGTACTAGAAACTCAGAAAATTGTATTTGATTTTAGTAAACATCCTCACTATCATTTGGACTTGCATCTGGAATTTAAGATAGTGAATACAGTCAAGTCTAATAAATACACTGAAGTATAATGGACCAAAGCCTCGGTAAAGTGGAGCTAATGCCTGCCCCACAGGATTGTTTCAAGGATTAGACACGAATATGGAGCATTTGTGCTGTGCCTGGAATATAATGTTCAGTAAATAGATATGGTGAGACTCTTTATTGTTAGATTTGAGCCCTGCTGTGCCTTTAGTCCCCGCTACTCAGGAGGCTGAGGCTGGAGGATTGCTTGAGCCCAGGAGTTCTGGGTTACAGTGTGCTGTGCTGATCGGATGTCTGCACTAAGTGCAGTATCAATATGGTGACCTCCTGGGAATAGGAGACTCCCAGGTTGCCTAAAGGGGTGACCTGGCCCAGGGCATAAACAGAGCAGGTCAAAACTCCCCTGCTGATCAATAGTGGGATCATAACTTTGAATAGCCATTGCACTCCAGCCTGGGCAACACAGTGAGACCCTGCCTCGAAAAAAAGAAAAAAAGGAAAAAAAAGATTCGAGCACCATTTGGGATGGGCCAAACAGGAACAGGCATTTTTGTTGAGATGTTAATACAGGATTTGATCATTGAGTCTCAACTTCCCTAACTACATTGGCAAACTAGATACCTTCTTGGAGTGTGGGTGTATTGGAGAAACCTGAAAACTCCTGGTATTTGGGCTTTCTTATTTTGTGGCTCATTAAAAATTGTATCTGGTGGCCGGGCGCGGTGGCTCACGCCTGTAATCCCAGCACTTTGGGAGGCCGAGGCGGGCGAATCACAAGGTCAGGAGATCGAGACCACGGTGAAACCCCGTCTCTATTAAAAATACAAAAAAAAAATTAGCCGGGCGTGGTGGCGGGCGCCTGTAGTCCCAGCTACTCAGGAGGCTGAGGCAGGAGAATGGCGTGAACCCGGGAGGTGGAGCTTGCAGTGAGCCGAGATTGCGTCACTGCACTCCAGCCTGGGCAACAGAGTGAGACTCTGCCTCAAAAAATAAATAAATAAATAAATATTAAAAAAATTTGTATCTGGCTCAGAGTGATGGAGGGTTGGGGACCGGGCAGGGTCTTGCTCTGTCACCCAGGCTGGAGTGCCGTGGTGCAGTCATGGCTCGCTGCAGCCTCGACTTCCCAGCTCAGACAGTTCTGCCTCAGTCTCCTGAGTAGCTGGGACTACAGGCACACACTACCATGCCCAGCTAATTTTTTTTTTTTTATTTTGTATTTTATAGAGAGGGGGATCTCACTTTGTTGCCCAGGCTTACTGTGGTTTTTAAATAAATCGTTTCTTTTTCTTTCAGATTTCCACAAGACGGCACCCTATGTCGTCACTGGCAGCGTAGATCAAACAGTAAAAGTGTGGGAGTGCCGCTGATTGCGTCTCCTTCGGCCCCTCCTCCCTCTTTTCCTCTGGATGCACTCTGATGATACCATGGTTACCCCCATTGAGCTCTGTTTAAATAAATATTGTCCTTTCATGTAAATTATTCTGGATGTAGATTGAGCTTATTAAATGTTACACACAAAGTATTCATGCATGGTGAATCCAAATTGTATACTGTAAATTTACATACGTTGTCTAGAAGTACCATAGGGGTTTAAAAACCTGGGCTGGCATTGGTCACACCAGGCCTAAGAAGGCAGAAGTTGAATCATTTGAACTAGGGCACTAAACTGAATAGTTGACAGTGTCATTTTATGTTGGATTATTAATTCCTGTTTTTCTTTCTGCTATCTGTTGGTGCCTGACTTGATGGCCTCATTTGGGGAAAAGTGGTGGTTATTAGGGCTTTTTCTGAAATGTGTATCTATGTAACATCACTTAAGTGTGCTTAATAAATCTTTAAGGATTTTAGATAATAAGGCAACAATTCAGAATCTTCTGAACCATCTATGTAATGAATGGGGATTACACATTGGATTTTTCTCATGACACATTTGCCAAATCAGTAGGATATATTTGTTTTGGCAGCCTATCAAGCAAAGGCTAGTGGTATATTTATGTAAGAAAATGACTGTAAATCTCAAGAAAAATCTCAGCAGCTAATTGCAACTCATTTATTTCATTTTGGTCTTAATGCTTTGTAAACAGGTCAAAAAGTCCTATCATACTCTAAGCTTCTATTTTACACACTAGACATACTTCTAGTTGTATTCTCCATACTATTAGACTGTAGTGATGTGACTTCCAAGTAGAATGTAATCTTCCCATTGAGTGTGTCATGGTACAAATCACTATTTGTTTTTGGTGTTTTTAGGGATGTGCAATGTGCATTACATAATGACAGAAATACTGAGAAGGTTCTGTGTGTCCATTTGAAAGGAGTGGGAGGAATACAGCAGTTGGTTTTTCAACATGAATCTGATATTGATTTAAACTGTGTTTCACTTACAAGTTTTAAAAAAATGACAGGGTTTATGGAGCGTGCATAAAAATGTACTGTTTTCACCTTTTGTTTATATGTAAATGTTTGTAAGTATATGGGCCTATCTGTAAGTGGATAAGTCTATATGTGTGTATCATACACAGCAACCTCCATGTCCTTAGTCCTGGGTTTTGAAAAGTGCTAAAACGGACAAGTAGAATAAATCTTGCTGTGGAATGCCATGCTTCAGAACAAACCCTTTTTGATCTTAATGCTTTTGAAAACTAGGTCTGACTCTGGGGATTTTTTTCCAGCCGAAGGAAAATCACTTCCGTTATTTTCCCCTCTAATTTAGCTGCTTGACGTTTTACACAGCCCAGATATATTGTATATTTTGACCCAAAGTTACAAGTAGGTTTAAGAGAATTTTTACCCGTGACTTTTGGAGCACTATTCCATTGTCAGTTATTAATAAAGGATTCCATTGCTTAGCTAACCAACAGGTTTTTTTTTCCCCAAGAAAGTTATTTCAAAAGTTAACAGAACAATGAGATAACAGTGACAGTTTAACAGAGAGAAAATTCTGAATTGCATTTTATTCATTTGTGTACTATGTGATTTTTTAAATGTCCCCTTTAGTATTTAATGGAAATTTGGTTCCTGCAAAAGACAAAGGGTGAGAGTTACCGTCCTGTAGATACACACAGAGACTAGGCCGTCTGTTAACTAGAAGCAACTTTATGTCTAGCTTGTGTCTTTTTGTTTGTTTGTTTGCTTGTTTGTTTTTAGATTCCTGAGAGATGTCTCTGGAAGGGAAAGTTTTGAGAACTAATGGCTATTTTTGAGGACAAAAATTACATCTTAATTAAGCTAATTCCTTAAATACATACAAGTAGGTGAATTTTCAGGACAATATTGCCTCACAACCCTGCTTACATTGAAAAGTCTTTTCCCTTAGCTCTTCTGACTGGATTTTCTACAAAACTATGGAAAATATCTTTGTTCTTGTTTGCTGCTATTTTCTGTCCTATTTTGAGAAATATAAATACATAGAAATGGTGCATCTTAACATTTGTTTGTACATGTATAAATGTCTTGTATTTTAATTCATTTTTAGCATGAATTGTTTAAGGGTAAGCCACAACATCTAGAAATCACTCATAGATAATTGAACAATAAAGGAGAATGGTACCGATGCAGGAGGAAGCAAGCGTGTCTTCCCCTGCAGCACACAGCGACTTGCGTTGACGAAGGAGGAGGAAACGATTACTCTGTAAACAAAGTTATCCTTACTTGGGAGATTGCCACAGCCTGCTGCTGAGTTGAGTTACCAGACATCCTCCATGTGAGAAGCAGCGAACATTGAATCTCAGGGATGGCCCACAACTGGGTCCACATGTAACGAGCCCTGTTTAGTAACGAAGGGGTTGGGGAGAGCAGTCCGTCTACAACCTGGAATCAGATTTGCAAAGTTTCCTGCACTGCTGTCTGACACTGTCCTGTTGATGCCCTTTCTGACTGTGTTTTCTGTTTTCTCTGTCTGCTGTCTAACCCTGTGCCTTGCCTGGGATAAGGACAATGATGAGGTTACTGGTTTGGATTGTAAGTAGAGGACTTTTATTCGTTGGTTTAGAGGTTCACTGCTGCTTTGTCACTTTCTCAATCAAATTGGCCACTTATTTAAGAAATAAAAAGCTGGTAGAATTGCATCCTCAGATGATTATTGACTGTGTGTGTGTGTGTGTGAAAACAGACATTCCAGTGCCACCCAAGTATCTATAACGTGCCCAAGAAATCCTAGCTGTGCTCTGGAGAGTGCAAGCCATGGAAACTGTTCATACATCGCGTGGAGCCTAGTTGCCTGTTGTCACGGCAGCTTGCACTTTAGGAGACTAAGACCGTCCTGGTTCGTCTGTGTGTGGTGTGACCAGTGGTGTGCCCAGAGCACTCCTCTCAGAATCACTAGTGTTAGCAAGTCGTCCCAGGCTGGGGAGCACTCGCTGTAGTCTTTGGAAAGCTTTGGCTTTAGATTTACCAAGCCCCGTCTCCCCACTGCCAGTGCCCTGCTCTCCCGTTTGCCTCTTTCTGTTTCTGTGTGAACTTCCCAGTAATATCACTCGTTAAATAGATTTTCTTTAAATTTATTTAAAGAACAACTATTTAAAAGTAAAGGATATTTTGTTGACATTGGTGGCTTGATCGTCCTTAAGCAACTGAAGTTAAAATTGTTGAAGGAAAAGGCACTTAAACTGGTTACTCTTTCTTGTCCAGCTGTATATAAGTCCAGTGTGTTCATTAATCTAGCTGACACAAAGAAGAATCTCCTGGTAGAGAAGCGACGTGTAAAAAACTGGTGGAAAAAGGTTTTGGATTTTTTTCCAGTGGGGTGGGGGGAGGGCAAGCTGGATTTACAGGTCACGGCTGGACTGAATGGGCCTTTTTATCTTCCCACCGTATCATGGAAGTAGCTGCTTGCTTGTACTGCCTATCCTTCAGGCATCCCTAAAGCTCACTCTGAAGATGTGAGAGACAAACACAAACTCTTCGAGTCAAAGTTGATCTGACACTGACATGAAGGCAAGCCTTGATTTCATATGAACATTGCAGAGGTGGCGATTGAGAAAACAGTTCCCCAGATTGTAAGAGTTCACTGAAGATATTGACACAATTAAAAAAAAAAAAATCAGTAAAGGAATGTATATAATATTGCTCTTGTGTTTTACAGTAAGATTTGTTGCTCTCAGACTGTGTAAAACAAAATTTATTCATGTTTTCTGCATATTAAAAAATCTTATTGTACCAATTGGTAAACTATTAAATGCCTATAAAACTAGATGTGATTTTTTTTTTTTTTTTTTTTTTTTTTGGTCTTCCTTTGCACAGGTGAAATCCTGATGGAAAGTGGGGCTGTATGTAGCGCCAGTCACAAAGAGTGACACGAATTGGTGTGAGGGCGGTAGGGTCTGATGAGCTGCTGTTCTTTAGGGCAGCACCCAGACTGGCTTTGCTGTCCCCTTTCCCCCAGGTGGAGGAGGGAGTGCCGTAGCGTGGGCCCTTACCATGGCGGGCGTCTGCGGCACAGGCCAGCTCTCTCCCGCCCTCCCAGCAGCCCATTCTGACGATGGCTATTGCTGTGGCCAGAGTCAAACCCAAGATGGCTGGTTACAGGCCCAAGACTAGACTCTTGGGGTCAGAGTCTAGAGATAAGGGACCCTGCCGGGCGCGGTGGCTCACGCCTGTAATCCCAGCTTTTAGGGAGGCAGAGACGGGAGGATAGCTTGAGCCCAGGAGTTTAGTACCTCTGGGCAATATAGCGAGACCCCGTTCTCCACAAAAATGAGGGGAAAAAAAGATACGGGGCCCTCCCCTCTTTGTTCTGTGAGTGAACCTCTTACCTTGCTCAGTGGTCTTGGGTTCATGAAGGTAAATCCTTAATACTGTTTTCAAATTTGGTTGCAACATACCAAAATAAGAATGTTCATCTTTGTCCCAGAAACCCCAGCTCTGTACTTTACATGGGGCCGCATCTTGTATTCAGGGCACCTACAAAGGACAGTTTGGTGATGTGCTGGTTCCTTTCTTACAGCCCAGCTGTTTTCCTGCCTCTTGTTAGGAGTAGTAGCCTCCCCCAAAATAGGAGCTTGGCCCAGAGCAAAAAGAAACAGGCTGGGTACAGTGGCACACCTGTAATCCCAGCACTTTGGGAGGCCGAGGCGGGCAGACTGCCTGAGCTCAGGAGTTTGACACCAGCCTGGGCAATACGATGAAACCCTGTCTCTACTAAAAATACAAAAAGTTAGCCAGGCGTGGTGGCACATGCCTGTAGTCCCAGCTACTTGGGAGACTGAGGCAGGAGAATCGCTTGAACCTGGGAGGTGGAGGTTGCAGTGAGCCGGGATTGCACCGCTGCACTCCAGCCTGGGCAACAGAGCAAGACTCTGGCTCAAAAAAGCAAGAATAAAGAAATTGGCCTGAAGTTCACTGCACTTTTGCAGCTTTTCCATCTCCTTGCAAGACTCTTCCAGGCTGAGATCCAGATGACAGGGCTCCAGGGCAGCATTAGTAGCACTATCCAGAAATGCTATTAGCTGTTCAAAACCTGTCAAGTAACTCGCTGGCCTGTAACAGCCTCAAACCTCCTTCCAGGAGTCATGACTGTGTATGGCCTTTGATGCAGGGGGAGGGCAGCTGGCTGTGGCAGCTCTGTCTGTCCCTGCCTAGCCTGGCGAAACCTGACTTGTGTGCAGACAGTTCTTAACTGCTGACATACCAGAAGCTCTAGAACAGGGATCCTCAAAGTGCGTTCCTTGGTCCAGCAGCATCAGCAGCACCTGGGAGCTCGTTAGAAACGTAGGTCGTAGGCCCCACCTCAGACTCCCTGAGTCAAAACGGTGCAGCCTGCTTGCTTTATTTATAATCTACTTTAACAAGCCTTTCCAATGAATCTGAGGCAGGCTCAGGTTTGAGAACCACTGAGCTAAATGATTCAACTTCTCACCAAAGAAACTTGGGCACATCACTGGTCCCTTGGCCCCGCAGCTCAGGTTTGGATCCTGATCTTTCCTCTTTCATCCTTTACTTTTTGAGACGGAGTGTCACTCTGTCACCCAGGCTGGAGTGCAGTGGGGTGATCTAGGCTCATGGCAACCTCTGCCTCCCGGGTTCAAGCAATGCTCCTGCCTCAGCCTCCCGAGTAGCTGGGATTACAGGCGCGCGCCACTATGCCCAGCTAATTTTTGTATTTTTAGTAGAGACAGGGTTTCACTATGTTGGCCAGGCTGGTCTTGAACTCCTCGTGATCTGCCCGCCTGGGCCTCCCAAAGTGCTAGGATTACATGTGTGAGCCACCGCGCCCGGCCCATCCTCACTTTGAACATGTGGGGTTTGTTCCTTTGTGACAATTTCCTATGATCTTCGTTCCCACTTGGTCACCTGACCTGGAGACTCTGTTTCAAAAATAATGGCTTACTCTCACGAATGAGGGCATTTCACCTGCCATTCGAGGATAGCTGTGCCCGCTCTCTGGGCGGGGTGGGCGGGGGAGCCTGATTGATTGGGTAGTTTAGACCTTAGAGGTAGGGGAGAGGAAAATTTGGGCCACGTCAGGATACCTTACTTTCCAGCTGTAGGATATATAGGAATTTCCCCAATTAAATCTGTGTGTGTGTATGAGAGAGAGTCTCACTCTTGTTGCCCAGGCTGGAGTTGGAGTGCGGTGGCGCGATCTTGGCTCACTGCAGCCTCTGCTTCCCGAGTAGCTGGGATGACAGGTGCCCGGCACCATGCCCGGCTAATTTTTGTAATTTTAGTAGAGATGGGGTTTCGGTATGTTGGCCAGGCTGCGAACTCCTGGCCTCAAATGAGCTGCCAGCCTCGGCTTCCCAAAGTGCTGGGAATACAGGCATGAGCCACCGCGCCCGGCCCAGGACCCCACTTTTTAAAACATTGAAACCAGTCACCTAAAAGAAGGGAAGGCAAAAGAATGGATTTCACACCTAGAGCTTTCACTTGCTTTATGGAAAGAGCCCCTTGTCATTTGGGTCGTGAAAAGATGTCTGAGGGCACTAATACGCGTAAAGCATCAGCCAGGAAACACAGGCCTCTCAGGTGACGAGGAGGTACAATGGTAATCACACCTGATCCGTTCGCAGCTTCACAGGAGGCCCCATTTTGAGCGGTGCGTGAACGTGTGGTCCACGTCCCCAACACTCAGGAGAGGGGAAAGCATGTGTAGGACACGCCGGTGAGGCGGCGAAGGAAGCTGCTGCTGGGGCGGGGGCTGCTGGGAAGTACGAGGCTTCTGTAGCAAGCCACTTGCTGGTGGCTGTCCCCGGCTGTCACCTAAAACCTCCAGGTCAGAAGCACCTTTTCTGCAGTTGGCTCAGGAAAATGAACAGACTCAGGGTTGGAATATTTTTCTTTTCAGAATTTCCGAGACGTACAGATCTCTCCAAGCATCCCAAAAGGCGTTTGTTCCTGGTGGGGCCGAGGGCCTGTTCTTGGAGACAGATGGCGAGCAGCGGCCAGCAGCCAGCAGCTGCCCTGAGTGCTCAACTTCCCCTCTAGAGACAGGCTTTGCAGGGCGCGGTGGCTCACACCTGTAATCCCAGCACTTTGGGGAGGCTGAAGCGGATGGATCACGAGGTCAGTAGTTCAAGACCAGCCTGGCCAAGATGGAGAAACCCTTCTCTGCAAAAAATACAAAAATTAGCCGGGTGTGGTGGTGCATACCTGTAGTCCCAGCTACTCGGGAGGCTGAGGTAGAATCACTTGAACCCGGGGGTGGAGGTTGCAGTGAGCTGAGATTGTGCCACTGCACTCCAGCCTGGGCGACAGAGTGAGACTGTCTCAATAAATTAAATAAATAAATGGAGACAGGCTTTGCCCCTCAAGTCCGCCTGAGTCTCGGCTCTCTAAATCCTACCCAAGAGTGGCAAACTTGAGGCCCTCCTCCCTGCCCCCAACGTCTCACCTCTGTGGAGTGCTACCCAACCTCCTTCCTACCTCGAATGAAGCGACATGGGCAGGTGGCCAGCCAGGGGGGTGTTAACGACCTCACGGGTCCAGCATGCACAGGGCCTGGCCCCACAGCCCAGCACCCCTCCCCACCTGGCCTTCACTACAGTTTCTTCTATGCCCAATGACAGGTGACATTCGCCTGCACAACAGCAAGCCTGGTGACTGACTGGCAGCTCGGTGAATTCCAGCTGAGTGCCTGTGATTCCACCCCCTTACCTCCCGCTCGAGTGACAATGTAAGCATGACCTCGAAATTGACCTCATTTGTATCTACTCCTCTCCCAGTCACATTCCTGTCAGCCTTCACCATCCACCCAGTCACATTCCCTGTCAGCCTTCACTATCCACCCAGACCGGGTTACAGAGCACACAGGTGAGCCCGCGGCCGCAGGTTTCAAAAACTCACTTTATTCCAATGTGAAATGAGGACGTGATGGTTTAAAAACAAGAAAAAGTTCTTGCTCAGCGGTGGGGATACTTTGCTTGCTAGCTCACGCCCATCCCCTTTGAAACAAGGTGTCTGGACAGACCACACCCAAAAGCAGCTCTCCGTAAACCCAGGCGGACGCCCGTCTCCTCCAGGTCTCAGGGTGGTCACATCCTCCCCAACCAGGGCTCTGACAGCAGGCACAGAGCAGCAGCACAGGAAGGGGGGAGCGGGAAGAGCGGGGCCTGTGGGGGTCCCCACCACCCCCAGAGCTAGTCCCAGACCAGGAAGGGAGCTGGGCTCCAGAGAAGTGACATCACATGGGCACCTGTAACTTCCCCCAGCCCCGCCCCCCGCCCACTGTGCGTTAGGCAGCTCAGGTTAAAACGAGGAGAGGGATACATTCAGACTGCAGACCCCGAGGCTATGCCCAGCTGGGTGCAGGGAGTAGGGAGCTGAGTCAGAGCCTACGGCAGCGCCACCCACTGGGCTTGAGGGCACACAAGCCAGGTCAGGCACACGGGCTCTGAGGGCCCAGCACAGCCAACCCCGACCCCTTCATTTGGGAGCAGCAGCCAGACCAGGCCAATCACAACTAAAACAGCCCTGCGGCTCCTGTCCTGCCCCAAACTAAAGTGCACCCCAAACCCTCCAGCCCTGCCACAGAGCTCTGGCTCCCCATCCCAGGACACAGGAAAGGCCCCTCCCCACCATGCTTTTTGGCTTTAAACCTGAACTTTCAGAGAGGTTGGGCCTAGGGGTAGTGGCAGCAAAAGCAGCAGCCATCATGTCGACCATACAAATGACCTGAGAAATCCCATCTGTGCACCACCCACTCAGGACTGGCTCGGGCTATGTACAGGGGAGAGGAACAGTCAACACTCACAGCCACGGACGCACTCGCACACGCCTGCTGGAGAGTGGGGGCCTGAGGAACACCTGCCCCCCAGCCGGGAACTGATGGCTGCACACGCCATTCACGTGTCTTCAATGGGGCCTCTGCATCATATATTCATTGAACCAGTGCAAAAACACCGTTTGCGGGGCAGGCAGGCCAGGGTCCCAGGAAGATACGGGGGAGGGGTGGGGTGAAACGTGGAAGAGGGCCTTGCTTCCTCTTCCGCCCGCAGGCACGCCCCCTTCTCCTGGAGTCTGGCTCCCTGGTGACGGGGCCGCTGGCTGACTGTCCGTCTGTCTCCCTCTCTATCCCTGCACGCTCGGAGAAGGGTCCTTGGCAGCCGGGGGCTGGGAGCCCAGGTCCTCTGGGGCCCCCGCTGGCGCGGGCTCGGTGGCCATGGGCTCCTCCGCCCTATCCTTGTTTCTGCTGGCCTCCTGGAGCTGGTGCCGCCGCGCCACCTCGGCTTTCAGATTCTCCAGGTCTTTTTGGCTGAGGAGAAGGGTGGGGATGGAGGTGGGACTCAGAGGAGTCCTGGGCCCTCCACCACCCTCCTGGCTTTTGGGATAAACTCAGGCTCTGTGCTCTATTCACTGGGAAACGTGTGTGAACAAGCGCTTCCCTCCTGAAGGCGGAAGGTCCCTGAACACGGAGAAGGTAAGGACCCCGCACCTGACCCAGTCTCTGGGCTCCCCGCACACCCAATTCCAGTCACTGCCCTCCGTGGCCTCCCTCCAGAGCAGATGGAGGAAAGTGGAGTCGGGGCGCTGCTCCCACACCCAGCTGACCATTTTAAATCCACTCCCCACATGAGGCCACACTGCTTGTGAGCACCCCGGGGAGGAATGGGAGGCGGCGGGGAGGGAAGAAGCCGCTCCTTAGGTACTGGTGGGAAGACGCCAAGATGCACTGTGTGAAGCCGAAACACCAAGGTCTTCACTCATGGAACAGGAGGATGCTGAGTAAAATAAGGGGTGGGGCGCGGGGGCTCACGCCTGGAATCCCAGGACTTTGGGAGGCCGAGGCGGGCGGATCACCAGGTCAGGAGATTAAAACTATCCTGGCTAACACGGTGAACCCCCGTCTCTACTCCAAACACACAGGTCAGCCGGGTGCGGTGGTGCGCGCCTGTAAGCCCCGCTTCTCGGGAGGCCGCTGAGCCCGGGAGCCGGAGCTGGCAGTGAGCAGAGATCGCGCCACTGCACGCCAGCCTGAGCGACAGAACCGGGCTCCAACTCAAAAAAACAAACCACCAGGACACGCTTCTGAGCGGGGTGGGGGCCTCACCTGAGAGGAATGAAGAGGATGCCGTTAATGACGTTCAGCTGCTCCAAGACGCTGGCCATGCTGGGGGCTGTGAACTGCGGGGCGGGGAAAGGGGCCGTGAGTGGGGCTCCCGCGTGCGCTGGGCTGGAGGGGCCGCCCCGCCCCGTCTCCGGCCCGGTCTCACCTTGAGCGGCGGGATGTTGGCGCTGGAGCCGTTGCGGTAGATCTCATTCATGGTGCGCTGCAGGGCCACGGCCTGCTGGGTCAGGCACTTGAGGTACTCGGAGCTCTCCTTGGTCTTCTCATGGTCCTCGCCCAGCTGCGGGGAGGCGGGCAGAGGCAGGAAGGGATCGCGCCCCCCGCCCCGGGGCCCCTGCCACAGCCCCGCCCCGCCACAGCCCGCCCTGCCCACCTGCGTCTTGTAGATGGTGTAACCCTCCTTCTCGTGCTGCAGGGCCGACCGGAACTCAGCTTTGCTCTCGTAGACTCGGGCGACAAGGTGGTGGCTGTCGGGAGGCGCCGGGGCGAGGGGAGGGCATAAGAGGGCTGGGCGTGGGGCCTGACTCGGGGCCGGGGTCTCCTCTAGATCCCTCCCTGGAAGCCACCGAGGGGAAGATCAAGTCCAGGCTCAGCAAAGAGGGGGAGGTGGAGAGAAATTTTCTCAGGTGTCCGAGGAAGCCAGAGCACTGGGCCTCTTCCATGCCCCCACCGGACGCCCCCACCGGCCTCTGTGGCCGTTGGAGTTTGGGCGAGCGGCCGCCTCACCTGAGGGCCACCTTGAGGGCCTTGGGCCCGTGGTACTTGGTGCTGACGGCCAGCGCGTTCTCCAGGAAGCGCAGCGACAGGTCGTACTCCATCACCCCGTGCAGCACCAGCCCGATGTTGTTCTGGGGGCAGGCGGGGGGTGGGCCCTGGTCAGCTCCCAGTCCCCTGGGACGGAGGTGGGTCCCTGCCGCCCCCTGCCCTGGCACTCACGTCCAGCAGCGCCATCTCAGGGTGGTCTTCCCCAAACACCAGCAGCATGAGGTAGCGGGCGCGGTACAGCAGGCTCAGGGCCGTGGACAGCTGGCTGCTGGCGAAGCAGTACAGGGCCAGGTGCATCTGCGGGCGGAGTCGAGACAGGTCAGGGTGGCCACGGACCCCAGCCCCTCGCAGCCCCCGCCCAGGCGGCACTCACATATTCCTGGATGGTGTTGGGGTGTTCGATGCCCATCACCCGCTCGCTCATCAGCACGGCCTTCTGCTGGTTACTCAGGGCCTGGGGAGAGACGGTGGTGGTCGCTGTGGCGTGGGAACACCCCCGCACCCAGAGCCCACCTGGCCCCGGCCCAGCAGCCCACACGGCACTGCTCTGCACACTCCTGTCCTCTCCAGCTGCGCTTTGGATCTGTCCCTTGCACAAGGCAGCAGGAGGATCAACCGCAGCCGCTGCAACACCTTGAGAGGCAGGTCACACTCCACAGAGAGCTCCACACACCCGTGGTCTTACGCCCAACAAAATCTCCACCAATACCCAAATACAAACCTAAAACTGCTAAAAACATTAGAAGGAAAAAAAAGCTGACCGGGGATAGGTCCCTTGAGGTCAGGAATTTGACACCACCCTGGCCAACATGGCGAAACCCCATCTCTACTAAAAATACAAAAATTAGCCAGGTGTAGTGGCGGACGCCTGTGGTCCCAGCTACTCGGGAGGCTGAGGTGGGAGAATCGCTTGAGCCCAGGAGGTGGAGGCTGCAGGGAGTCGATATCATGCCACTGCACTCCAGCCTGGGTGACAAAGCAAGACCCTGTCCCAAAAAACAAAAACCAAAAACACCCATTTATAAACAAAAGACAAAACAGTCCGTTTGACTGCAGGGAGTGGGAGATCCTAAGACATGCTGACCCTGAAACAGCCTCCGCCGGCCCCAGCCAGGCAGGCCACCCAGAACCCCACAGCCTGCACCAGCCCCCGCCAGGCAGGCCACCCAGAACCCCACAGCCTGCACCAGCCCCCGCCAGGCAGGCCACCCAGAACCCCACAGCCTGCACTGGCACAGAGGACGCGGGAGCTCGGTGGCATGCTTCCTGCCCACTCACGGAGTCTCAGTAGGCATCCTTGCTGACACCCCGTGGGGCATCCCCTGCCATCGCCTCCCAGAACTGACCTCACCACAGCACAGGGGGCTCCCGAGCTCTCCCCAGGACACAGTTACAGAAAGGAGGAGCCAGAGGTGGCCTGGGCAGAACGATCAACTTCCTGGGGTCTCCCTGGACTCCACCCACTCCTCTGCTGGGGGGCCCCCTCACTCCCCATCCCCCAACAAGAGGCCAGGCCTTTGCTGCCACAGCCCAGAGGATGCCTGAGGCCCACCTCTGCGTAGTCGCCCATGATGTAATGGAGGCGGGCGAGGAGGCGCAGGCAGGCGCAGGTCTCCACGTGCATGGCTCCGTAGACGTTGTTAAACAGGTTCAGGGCCTCATTGATGAGCTCACAGCCCTCCTTCAGGAAGCCTGCAGGGCACCCCCAGGGGTGGCAAGGTCAGGACGGGGCATGGGGAGCCCCCGCCTCCACCCAGCCCCACCCGGCCACACACCCTGCTGCACTTTGGCCTGGCCGCTCTGGAAGAAATGGAAGGCATCCGAGGCCTTGGGGTTGACGTGCTTGACCACGGGGAAGATGTTGAGCACGTCCTCCTCGGTGAACGCGGGCTTGTGGCGACTGTCGAAGCTGTACTCCTTCAGCAGGACCTGGAGAGCAGCCCCCACACACAGGAAGCCTCAGCCCCAGGCTCAGAGAGTTGGCACCTCCCAACCCACCAACGCTTGCGCACAGATGGCTACTATGAAGAAGCCACCTGTCCTGTGGCCCAGGTCGGGGGTGGGAGCCTGTAGCAGGGACGCGGCGGGATGTAGTGGGACGCAGTGGGGACGCTGAGCCGTGCCCACCTGGATCCCTGTTTTCAGCGAGATCTCCCGCAGGAGTGTTATCTTCTGCAGGCCATAGGTCTCCACAGCCTGGTCCACAGTCTCACTGAGGAGGGAGCAGGGGGCCTGAGCAGCCCAAGTACCGCTGGGCCCCCCAACACTGCCCCACCCAGCTCCCCAACACTGTCCAGCCTGGGCCCCCAACACTGCCCCACCCTCCACCCAGTTCCTGGGAGTCTCTGGGCTGCCCTCACCCTTCAGCACCCAGTGATCTCCACACCTCTTCTCTCCTCCGACTCCCTGGCCTATGACCACAGGCCTTAGATGCCATCTGGGAGCCAGTGGTGGCCGCCTCATCTGCCCAATCCCACCAGCCCTGCCCCACCCCATTTGCACCCCAGCGGCATCCCAGCCATGCCCTACACGCACCACTCGAGGTGGAAGTCAAAGTAGTTCTTGGCCTCCTGGCAGATGTCCTTCCAGAGCTCCTGGGGGGTCACGACAGCCCAGGCTGTGTTATCTGCAGCCCCGGGGGGCCGGTTTTTCCTCCTCTTATTCCTCTTCTTGGAGACCAGCTCGTCGGCAGGCAGGTGGGCCACAGGGTTAGGGTAGGAGCTCAGGAAGCAGTTCAGGAAGTGGCTGATGGCGGCTGAGAGGCCGGAGAGCTCGACTCCCTGCAAGACAAGTTGGATCCAAGTCACAAGGGCCCTCAGCCCCACCTCAGACTCTTTCCCGAGGCCCCACACCATGCTGGCAGGCCATGGCCAGCCACGGAGCGGACGTGTGGCACCTGTAAGTACGTCTTGAAGATGTGCTTGGCCGAGCGAGTGATGAGTTCTCCAATGCCGATTTTCTGGAAGGATTCAGAAGGGAGGTCTCGGTCAGGCCCCCGCCTCCCACCCAGCCCCGCAGCTCCGTTCCGCCCCCGCTCGGGCAGCACTCACGTAGACGTGGTCCAGCTGGTGGCGGGCCGGGCTCCGCAGCACCAGCTCCAGCACCTTGCCCAGGTAGCGCATGTTGATGCCACGCTGGCGCATCACCTCAGCCAGCGTTGCCCCGTCCATGGGTAACACGGCGTGCTCCATGCAGTCCTTCACCTGCGGGCTGCAGCAGGTCAGGCCCCCACCCGGCTTCTCTGCCCCCACCCAGCTGAGTCTTTCTAGGGGAGCACAGCTATCCTGGGAGCCTCTGGAGAAGGACCCCTAAGGCTCTAGCTCCCAGTCAGGATGTGGGAATGTGCCCAGCCTCTGGCAGAAGCAGAGTTGGGAGAAGCAGAGGTGCCTGCTTGGGGCCACTACTTGACCCCAGCCCCATGTCCTGAGGCTTGGAGGCCATGTGTTGGGGGAGCACCCAGCACCCCGGGGCCAGGCGCAGAGCCTGCAGGAGGAGGAGGATGCGCAGTCCCCACTGAGCTCCTGCCCCATCCCCTAGCCATGTCACCACCCAGGGGTCAGAAGACTGGATCCCCAGCTGCCGGCCCAGCCGGTGGGCTCAGCAGGGCCTGAGCACTTGACCTCTGGGAGTCAGGCTCCCCATCTGTCAAACGGAGATGCCCACTCAGGGAAAGCTGAAGTCACTCCTGCAATCCTATGTTCATGGGCCTCCAAGTCGGAGACGGATGAGGGACCAGCACCCACCACGCAAGCCCCACCTAGCCCCGCAGCCCCTCCCTCACCAAGCCAGGGATCTGGCAGGAGAGCAGGAAGGCAGCCGCGTCCTTCAGCAGCTGCTTCTGGTCCCGAACTTCATCCTGGCAGGACTCAGGGAAGCGAACCCCTGGAGAAGGGAGAGCAGAGAAGCTGAGCCAGGCGGTGGCAAGACAAATGCTGCCTGTGGCTGGCGGGGGAAGCCCTCAGATGGGGGACAAACCCACCAGCCCCAAGGGCCCAGTCCCCCCGAGAGCAGCTCTGGCCCTGGAGGGCTCCTGCACTGGCCGGCCCCTACCACTTGCCTGGTGAGAAGATGTCAGGATTGAAGCGAATGTCGAAGGCGGTGCTGCTGATGGAGCCAACCGCCTTGCATGCGTTGCGGATCACCTCCCGGCTCCGAGGGTCTGCTGTGGAGACACGGCTCCATGAGACGCAGGTCCCCTCTGCCGCCGGTGGAGCTTGGCTGCCCCATGCCTCGCCCCCTAGCTCCTCGCAGAGACGTCTGCCAGCCTCTCCCAGGTGGGGTCATAAGCCACCCTGGCAGGGCCAGCCCGGGCTCTCCCCCGGAATCTGCAGCAGCCTCACCTGTGCCGTCGTCTGCGGCGATGGTCTCTGCCAGCTCCTTCACCTTGGCCAGGCCGCTGGCGCTGCTACCCTCCTCCTCACTTCCCGCCTCCGGTCCTGGAGGGTCCTCAGACTTGGACTCCAAAGAGGAAGAACCACCATTTTCCA
Organism: Rhinopithecus bieti; assembly: GCF_001698545.2. Lineage (NCBI taxonomy): Eukaryota > Metazoa > Chordata > Mammalia > Primates > Cercopithecidae > Rhinopithecus > Rhinopithecus bieti. The sequence continues at coordinate 2,572,388 of NW_016803136.1, forward strand.
GTGAGGAGGGGGTCTCCAGCTGGCTGGCTTTCTGCTGCATCAGCTGCAGGGCAGCCAGCTTCATAAAGAGGAGGTACCTGGAGCAGAAGAGATAGGGCAAAGCAGGAGCTGGGAATCGGGGAGAGGAGCTCTGCTGGCCCAAGGCTCCCGGTGGCTGGGGCTCCACACCCCACAGGCATGAGGCACCTTCTGGCTGGTGTGCATGAATCAATGCACAAAAACCAGGATCTCCCAAGACAGGAAGAAGAAGGTGGCCAGGGGTGGTGGCTCACGCCTGTAATCCCAGCACTTTGGGAAGCTGAGGCAGGTGGATCACCTGAGGTCGGGAGTTTGAGATCAGCCTGACCAACATGGAGAAACCCCGTCTCGACTAAAAATACAAAAAGTTAGCTGGGCGTGGTGGCGGGCGCCTGTAATCCCAGCTATTCTGGAGGCTGAGGCAGGAGAATCGCTCGAACCCAGGAGGCGGAGATTGCCGTGAGCCGAGATCACGCCATTGCACTCCAGCCTGGGCGACAAGAGCAAAACTCTGTCTCAAAAAAAAAAAAAAAAAAGGCTCAATTATGGAAGGGATGGGACAAGAAGGGCTCCCCATCCGGCTCAGGGCTCTCAAAAGTGACAGGAAGCCACTGGCATTTAAGAGTTACTCACACTGTTGGACCTCTTGACATGGCCATTTCCTAACCCTACACACCAGCGGCAGGGACCCCCGGTGCCCCACCTGCCCGCCCCAGCACTGGGACAGTCACAGCCACCCAGACTTCCTAATGCTCCTTGAGACAACAGCACCGTTGCAGCCGGGTCACCCGCCTGGGTGCTCGCGAGTCTGCAGCCCTGGTTTCTGCACTTGGGAGCCTGACAACCGGGCAGGTGTGGACGGGTCTCCAATGACTGTGGCCAGACGGTGCCCTTCTTCACTCTCCAGCGCTTCTCCAAGGACCCAGCCCTAGCCCCACCCAGGGTGTCTGCATTCCCTGCAGCTGGCCCTGGCCCTGGCCCTGGCCCAGCAAGGCCGCCCCTCACCTGTGCTCCACGAAGGCGTCCACCAGCTCCTGGCGCAGGCAGCAGAGCTTGTGCCGGTGGGCGCGCGGGAAGCCGGCGCGGGCGCATTCCTCAGGCAGCTCCTCGCCAGGCACCGGCAGGAAGTTGAGGTCCGGGGGGAAGGTGCGCAGCAGGTCGAGGATATAGTGGCGCCCGTCGTTGCCAATGATGCCCTTGCACTCGACCGAGGAGCAGAGCTCCACCTCCTCGTCGCGGTCGTTGAGCACCCGGTGCCGCAGAATCTTGAGGGGCCGACTCGTGCGCTCCAGCAGCTCCAGGTACCGCGGGTGCGACACCACGGTCTTCCCGAAGTCGATGGAGCCGTAGATGACGCTCTGCTCCTGGTCCCGCTCCAGGATGCCGGGGATGATGGACTGGGCCGTGACGCGGTAGCCGCGGTAATCCACCACCACCGTGCCCAGCGTGTACAGCCCCTCCACGTCCACCGCGTTGTAGGTGCGGACGCCGTTCAGGTCGTTGGTGGGCGCCACGTAGGCTGCCACGTCTCCCCCGAAGTCCTTGTAATGGTCTCGGACGTCGAAGCCCAGGCTGAAGAAGATGTTGTTCCAGATGAACATCTGCATCTTGGTCTCCTCGCTGGGGTTGATGGCCATCACGTTGCCGTCAATGACGGCCATGGCGCCCCGGGTGGCTGCCGCGGTGAAGTCGCTGTGCACCTGCGGGGGGCCGGAGGCGGGGGTAAGAGGCCCTGCCCACCAAAGCCTGCATCCACCTGGCCAAGCGCCCCTAGACCGCCCAGGCAACCAGGCCTGCCTTGGGAACCCAGGGACACCCGGAGCCTGAGCTTCCTCATTATGTGGAAAAGGGCAAGAAACCCATGTTTTGGCCGGCCGCAGTGGCTCACGCCTGTAATCCCAGCACTTTGAGGGACCGAGGCGGGCAGATCACCTGAGGTCAGGAGTTCGAAACCAGCCTGACCAATATGGTGAAACCCCGTATCTAATAAAAATACAAAAAAAAAAAAAAAAAAAAAAAAAAAAACCCAGCCAGGCATGGTGGTGCACGCCTGTAGTGCCAGCTACTTGGGAGGCTGAGGCAGGAGAATTGCTTGAACCTAGGAGGTGGAAGTTGCAGTGATCACACCACTGCACTGCAGCCTGGGGGACAGAGTGACACTCCATCTCAAAAAAGCAAACAAACAAAACCTCCATGTTTTGAAAATATACCTGTGCTCAGGGAGACAGCATAGCTGAGTGATTAACAAGTGTGGGCAAGTTTGGGATCCACCAGTTATGTGCCAGGTGAACTTGAACAGATAAAGGTATTTATAAGTCCAAAATTTATAAATTTACATTTATAAGTCCAAAATATTATACAAAAGTGTCTATAACGCACTTGGCACCATCTCTAGGGAAAGTTGGTAACTGAGAAATGAGTTTTTGTTTCTACAATTATCACCTCTAGGCAGTAAAACGATGGAAAGTTTTTTGTTTTTTTTTCAGACAGGGTCTCACTCTGTTGCCCAGGCTGGAGTGCAGTGGCATGAGATCTGAGCTCACTCGACTTCCCCTGGCTCAGGCGATCCTCCCACTTCAGCCTCCTGAGTAGCTGGGACTACAGGCACATGCCACCATGCCAGGCTAATCTTTTGTATTTTTTGCAGAGACAAGGTTTCACCAAGTTGCCCAGGCTGGTTTCCAACTCCTGGGCTCAAGTGATCCCCCCGTTTCAGCCTCCCAAAGTGCTAGGATTACAGGCATGAGCCACTGTGTCTGGCTGAGATGTTTTTTGAGATGCAGTCTTGCTGTCGCCAGGCTGGAGTGCGGTGGTGCAATCTCAGCTTACTGCATCCTCCACTTATTGAGTTCAAGCAGTTCTCCTGTCTCAGCCTCCCGAGTAGCTGGGCCTACAAGTGCCCACCACCACGCCCAGCTAATTTTTGTATTTTTAGTAGAGATGGGGTTTCCCCATATTGGTCAAGCTGGTCTTGAACTCCTGACTTTGTGATCTGCCCGCCTCGGTCGGCCTCCCAAAATCCTGGGATTACAGGCATGAGCTACCAAAGCTGGCCTGAGATTTTTTTTTTTTAAGGAACTACTTCTCCTCATTTCTCTTACTAACCCAGTACCAGTAACTTTTAAACCCCGACCAGCTGTAAGTGTTAATGCAGATGAGCTCCCGCCCTAGAAGGGCCATGGTTGGCCAGCGGTCGCCCAGGCAAAAGCCCCGCAGCAGTCAGTGGAGGGCGGGAAGCTGGATGGCCCTGGACACTCAGTGCCTATGGGAAGTAAGGCCCGCTCCTCCCAGGGACTCAAAGCCTCAAAGAGACCAGAAAAAGGTACTGGGATGGTCTGCTGGGAGGTAGAAGGCTAGCAGACCCTGCAGGACACCCTGACTGGCCTTTGGGGAACCTGACAGGGTTAGGGCTGCCCTGCCTCCCTTGCTTCCCTCCTGTCCACAAGAAAACCCGTCAGCAGGTAGACGGTGGGCCTGAGACTGCCGCTCAGCGGACGCTGCAGGCACCTTGAATATGGCCCTTTCTCGGAGCAGCCGCTCAGGCAGGTTCTTGCGAGGCAGCTCCCTCGTCGTCTGCAGCTCCTCATTCCAGTCTCGGGTCTGCAGAGAGATCAGAGAGGGAGATACGGGCTCAGCCTGTGCCCTGTGACTTGCTCTGGGCAGTCCCTCCTTCCACCTTCCTGAGAAGAGCCCCAGACTCCCAAATGAAGAGTCAAGCATGGGGCTTCCAGCAAGTGCATGGAACCAGCCCAGCACCCAGGAGGGCGGGGGTGCCCAGTGAGGGCAGGGCCAGGCCGCAGGCACCTGTCCAGGAATGTGCTCCTCGTAGCCCAGCCTCGAGGTATAGGCATCCTCTGCGCGCACGCAATCCATGGCATGCTCCGCCTGGGGTGCTGTCCAGCTGTACACCTGGAATGGGGTGGCGATCCTCTCGAACGGGTGGCGCTGGACCCTGTGGCAGGCAGGGGAGGGGAAGATGGCGCAGCCCACCAAGCTCAGAGCCCTGCCACGGGCCCTTTCCTGAGGCCCCCGCCTGCTCCGGTGTCTCCTACCCTGAGACACCGCCCTGAAGTCAGAGAGAAGCGCACGGGCGCCTCTCCCGCAGCTGCTGTCTTGGCACTGACCAACCGCTCCCTAGAGCGGGGACTCCCACACTGGCAGCCCAGGGCGGTTTCTCCAGACAGAAGCACTGGAGTGCAGGTCCGGCTCACCCCATGCCCCATGTGCCATGAGACAGGCGGGAGGGCGAAGGCGCTACCTTTTCTTCTGCAGCACAGCAAAGTTCTTCCTGAAGGCCGGGCTGATCTGGTTGAGCAGCTCCACCAGGGAATGGCTGAGGAAGCGGGGGCTGGCGGGCTTGGGGTTGAAGTGATAAGCTGTGGACCTGCAGGGAGAGGGGCACTGAGCGGGGGCCCAGGTGTCTGCTCAGACCCAGAACAGCCGGCAAGGCAGGGGGGCCTGGTGAGCTCGCAGGGACTCACTGATTCAGGTAAAAGCCCCGTGTGGACGCCGTGATGCTGACTTGCCGGTCCTCGGCCGTGATCACAAACAGGTACATGAGGTCCCCATGCATCTTCCGGTTCCCCGGGGGCGGGTTCCAGCCGCTCATGGTGAGCACTTTCAGGCACTGCAAGGGCTGTGGGAGAGGCCGAGCCTGAGGGGCCAGGCCTCTGGTGTGGGGCCTCCACCCCACCAGGGACCCTCTTCCTCCCTCCCCCAGGATCCTACCTTCCAGTCGCGGTTTTGGGGCTGCAGGGGACACAGTGGCCGCTCCCGGCTCCCTGGCAGGATGTACTCGGGCGGTGTACAGTCGATGGGATCCATCTCCAAGCCCTTCTTCCGCTTCCCGCTGTCTGAGGGACCCGAGGCTAGTGGTCAGCACAGAGCCACCCAGGGCCAGCTGTCTCCTACCTGCCGATGCCCTGGTCTGGGAGCCTCAGGCCCAGGTCCCTCGGCCCCTTCTCCAGCCCCCACCTCCATGCTCCCCGCCCCTTGGTCCCACCCCCAGCCGCAATGCCTCCCGCACCTCCCAGGTCGCCGTCGGTGAAGACACTCAGGAAGGACAAGGAGTTGCAGTCAACCCCATTGAAGGCATCGGATGGGTCCAGGCTCTTGAGCAGGTCTCGGACGTGGCGCACATGGATGCGGGCCTCACGCACCGTGTACGGCTCTGTCAGGAAGGCAGGGAGGGGACGGCGTTACCAGAGCCCTGAACCCTGAACAACCTGCTCAGCACAAAACCGGTTTCGGGGGTGCTAACACAGTGGTTTTCATTTTCAACTTTAGGCTTCCGTTTTCAAATTCCACTATGCGCACATAAGCTGGAGTTCTGGTTTTGAACACACACACACACACACACCTCTGCCTCCTGGTGAGCAGGGATCTTTGTTCATAAAGAACTTTCTGCCAAATGCCTCTGAAGCACACACAGGCCTCAGGCGTCCACACGGCCGCCTGCTTTTGTGCGCCAGCGTCTCGGGTGGGCAGGGCTTCTGGAGCTCTGGGGCTTCCACACCACAGCCTTGCCCTGCTCTCCCGAGGCAGCCTCACGTAGGGGTGGCCTGAGGACTTTCCAAGGCCCCCAGTGTCAACACTGCCCACTATGTGGTTTCACGGGATTTGAATGGCAGTTCTTTTGGTGGTGGGGAGAGGTTCTGTGATCAACCGTGGGCACTGTTGAGCTACAGATCTTTTCCGTCACTGCTTTCAACAGGCCCTGGGTGGGGAACCTGAGTGGCTTCTACCCAGAAAACTCAAGCCCACGGACCAACCTGATGGCACCTCACTGTGCCCGCCCTCCCCGCTCCAGGGCCAGGGAACTTTTGGGACTTCTCATTCGTCTCTACAGAGCTGGACTGGGCTGACTGCAAGCCCTGGCATGGTACTGCCGGATTTTTCTTCTTTAGAATCACGGCTCTGTTCTTTTGTTCGTTTTTTGAGACGGAGTTTCGCTCTTATTGCCCAGGCAGGAGTGCAGTGGCACAATCTGGGCAAACTGCAACCTCCGCCTCCCAGGTTCAAGTGATTCTCCTGCCTCAGCCTCCCAAGTAGCTGGGATTACAGGCGTGTACCAGCACGCCTGGCTCACTTTTTGTATTTTTAGTAGAGATGCGGTTTCACCACGTCGGCCAGGCAGTTCTCCAAACTCCTGACCTCAGGTGATCCACCCGCCTCGGCCTCCCAAACTGATGGGATTACAGGCGTGAGCCACCACGCCCAGCCCACGGCTCTGTTCTTTAACCCATGGGCTGTGAAGTTGGCAGATATACGTGTGATGGCCTGAGAAGCAGACCTGTGCTCCAATCCTGCCTCCATGAGCTCATCCGTGACACAGGGACCCTGGCATGGATGGTGCTGCCTGCCTCTGTCTCTGTGGACCTTCCCCAGGGCAGATGCCCAACTTCCAGACCAACCTTCCACCACGCGCAGCACGGAGCCCTCCTGCAGCCCCTCAACACTGCGCAGCTCCGAGAAGTGGTCCAGCACGTTGCCATCCAGGTGCAGCGAGAAGCAGGTGCGGTGACACGTGTCCTCACGGTCCATGAGCACCTGGTGGATCTCCTGCACCATCTCCTGCGGGGACACCTGCAGGGAGAAGGCCCCGAACACCCTGGTGAGAGGCCATGTAGCAGAGAGCAAGGACAATACCACCTTGTCCCCAGTCCAAAGTACCTTGGTGCCCAGAATAAATGCCCCAAATACTCGACTTCCCACTTTCTGGCTTTTAAATCCAGGCCGTGTCCACACATGCCACGCCCTGTGTGTGCAGCCTGGAGCCTGGCCCACCAACTCGGCCCTGCAGACCAGGAGCAATGCCCGAGCGGAGAAGGGGAGATGGAAGAACAGGGGGTCAGAATTCTGACGGCAGCCTCACCCCCGTCCTTGCCCAGTGCTAAGGTGCCTGCAGCAAATGGCTTTCACCTTCCAGAAGGGGTGCTCTGGGGCCCAAGCCTGTGGGTGCTGAGACATCCGACGGCCCTGCCCCATTCCCCACTGAGTCACCAGCTTGCAAGACCTCCACATTGGCTCTGCCCTTGGAGATGACCCAATACCACCGTCCCCTCTGGCAGATGGTAAAATCACGGCCCAGAGAGAGCTGACTTGCCCGAGGGCACAGAGCAAGAGGCTGGGGAGTCCTGGGATGCCAACACGACCCAGCCACTATCACTCCCCTCCCCACATAGGGCTGGCGGGCCCGGCTGGTCGCTGTCCTCTAGCAGTGGGGCAATGACCTGACCCTGGGCCCGATTCCCACGTCTACCACGCCAGCTGAGCGGCTCTGGGGAGGGCACGGGTTCCTCAGTTTCCTGCCACAATGGGGGGCCAGGAGGAGCACGAGCAAGGCTGAGCTTTCCAGCTCACCCTCCCCAGCAGGCTCAGGCCTGGTCCCCAACACTCCTCCCTCCGTCTTACCTGCAGGGAGAAGGGCTCGATCCCAGGGGCGAGGATCTTCACAGAAAAGCCTGTGTCCTGAATGACAATGACTTCCTGGCCAGAGGTCTCATCTCCCGGGTCGGCCTCATCAAGCCCATTTTCCCTGGGTGGCTCGGCCGCCCCTTCCTCCTTCTTCAGGCTCTCTGGGCAGTCCCCGTTTAAGAGCATGACTGATGGCAGCTCTGCGGGACAAGAATGGATCAGAATCAGGCGGCCTCGCTGGTCCGGGGTGCCGTCCACCTGACCTCACACGGGGGCACGTGCCTTCCGGAAAGGCATCTGCATGCCCTCCCGAGCCTCAGCTGCGCGGTCTCGCCTTGCCCTCCGCACACCTGCAGGCCACTTACACACCCAGCCGCCCCTCGCAGCCACTGCTCCTGGACCCACTGTAGTATGGAACCTGAACACATGGCCCAAACCACTCTCCCCAGGATCATCAAAGCTACCCTTCAAGCCAAACCCAAGGGTCTCCTCCGGTCCTAACACACCTGGCTTCCCAGCAGCGGCCCCCTCTTCCTCTCCTCTTCGCTGACCCACGCAGTGCCCTTGCCCCTCCCTCTCCAGCCCCATCCTCTTCCATCCCCACTGAGCTGTGGTCCCAGGCTGCAGCGGGGCTGCAGGGGTGTGCCTGGGCCTAGTCTCTCCTTTCTGACCCCACCCCTCCCATACACTCCTGCCTCGTGGCTCACACGGCCAATCCTGTCCCCTCTCCAGCCTTTCGGACCGAGGAGACCACTGCCTCCCAGGCATCAACAAGTGGCTGGCCCTGAGGCATCACTGAAGACTCGTCTTGCAGGAACGGAACTCATCTTCCTCCTCAAACCAGCGCCTGCTCTATCTAGTCACCCACTAGGTATCTCCCAACCCACCCACAGGACCTGGCCTCTGCAGCTACTGCCCTGGGGCAGGCATTTCCTCTATGCAGCAGCGCCACCTTCCTCCTAGGAAGCCCACTGCTTACAAGACCAAGCTTCTTAGGCCAGTGCTCTCAGGCACCCACCTGAAGTCAGCCTCGGCTCCTGCCTGCTCCCTGCTGAGGTCTAAGGACATCACACCATGGAAGCCTGGTACCGCCTACTGCCCTCCCACCGCTGTGCTTCTGTGTCTGTGCTGCCCCTGACATCCCATTCTGTACAGCAAACACTGACTCACCCTTCAAGGCCTAAGAGAAATAAACCTTTTCAGCAGCCTGCCCAAACGACCCTTAATGGCGGGATCACACCCCATCCCCCTTTCATTCCCAGAGACATTCGGCTGCACCCAGGGTGGCATCCTCACCAGCTCTAACCACCACGTTCTGTCTTGCCCAGGCTCAACAAAAAAGGCAATAAATAAGGTACTTACTGCAAACTTATAGCTAAGTCCAATATTTGTACACAGCACCCAATCCACATGCTGTAAGCAGGGTGGGGAGCAGGTGACAAAACCTTGCATTCCCACCCAGGCACCAGTGGAACAAAGGAGAGCCCCTTGTTCCACAGAGGAGCCAAGGACCGCCTCTCATCGCCTCCAGCAGACACAGGCCTGCCTGGGCACCCAGCTGGGAGACGAGGACCTTGGCCCCAGGACCTGCCCATCGGCCAGGCTCACCTGCCTGGCTTGGCTTGAAGCTCAACGGTGGCAACTCTGAGGAGGGCCTGGGTTCCCTTCCAGAAAGAACAGCTCACCCAGCTCTGCCCATCCCATCGAGACCCCACCTCCCCTTCCCTACCCAGCTCTCAGGAGTGGGGACAGATACATTTCCCAGAACTGTGTGGTCCCAATCCGGACCCACTGGAAACACAGAGCAGAAGCCTCAGGGAAGGGATGAGGCCAGTACAGAAAGGCAGAGCCCAGGGCGCCTGGAGAGTCACTCCCTTTCCCGGGAACCTCATGAGTAAATGAGAAACAGGATCTCTAGGAGCCCAGAGAGTCTCTTCCCCCTTACCCCAAAGAGGGGTATTTGAAGGCCAGAAAGGCTCGGAGCCTGGCCTAAGGTCAACCAAGTCAGAATGGGCCCCAGACCCCTCCTGCGGCCTGCACCCTACACCGCGGCACTGCCCTCCACTCTGGCCGCTGAGGACTTTCAATGACTGTGTCTGTCATGCCTCTCCATCCCCACCCCACCCTCTCCAAGCCTGCCGTGGACTCCCAGGACCCACAAGGATGCACAAAGACCTCCCTTCCAGGATCCAACCGCCCCGGGAAGGACACCCCCAAGCCGCTAGCAAGGGAGCAGCCCCCTCCCCAGGCGAACACCTGCCTGACTCTGGGGCCACAGCAGATGACAGCTGGGCGGTGGCCGGTCAGCTTTCAAAAGGCAAGAGGCAGGGCAGCCAGGTGGAGGCACCTGCAGCCAGGAGCCGGGAACCCCCCACAGGGTCCCTGAGAAAGGCTGTGCCGGCTGCCAAAAGCCCCTGGAAGGAGGGGAGAAGCAGGAAGAGCCCCCACCCAATGTCGAACAGCGGTTTTGAGCTACGAGATCGCAGAAGCGGGGAGTCAAATACCTAGACAGAGACAGCCTGTGCTCTTTCGCCTGTCTGGAATGGGAGGACAAAAAGGAGGGAGGATAGGGCAAGGTGGCCACGGCTCCCACTCTCCTTTCCCAGCCCAGCGAGACGACCCTCAGGGGGTACCTATTCCCTGATCCGGTTTCAAAGCCATGTGACTGGCTGCCCATGGGCCTCCTCTCCCCAGGACAGCATGTCCTGCCCCAATCCTTCCTCCAAGGAACCCCAAAGGTCTCCCCACCCCTGGAAGAAGGCAGAGCGATCTCCCCCACAGACAACTGGCTGGCTCACCAGGTCCCGGTGCTCACCTGGTGCAGTTGGCAGCTGCCCTGCCCTCGGCTCTGGAGTCTCAGGATGGCCGTGGCAGCAAGGCAGCCGGCTCTCCAGATCAGCCCCAGCATTGCCCGGGTGCCTCGTTCCAGCCTCAGCCGCTACCCTTGCCCTAATGCAGCCAGTCGGCCCGGGGCTGGAGCTCTGGCTGGCTTCGGGTTTCAGCGGGGCCAGGCCTGCCGTGGCAGCCCCAGGAAGGGCACACTCCCCCTGCCTGGCATCCCGCTCAAGGTCGGCCAGAAGGACGGCTGTGGGCCAGGATAACCCAATGGCCCCAGGACCCCAGGGGGAGCTGCTGTCAGCACTCAGGCCCACCTCCCTGTGCCCCCTAGAGAGAGGGTCACTGCCGGCAAAGCCACTAGGGGGATCAGAGAACCGAGAATTTGGGGTACCTGGACCCCTCAAGATTGAGGGTGTAGGAGACTGGCTGGCAGGGGCAGGGCCCAGTAAGGGGGTCCTCTCCTCAGCTCCCACCCCAGTGGGGGTGAACAGGACCGCTTCCGCCAGCTGCCGCCAACAGCTGGCACAGACCCGGGCCCAGGCCATAAGGTGGCTGCCTCTACCCACCAGTCCCAGACACTGAGCACCCCCTGTCCCTGAGCCAAGAGCCTGGCTGGGACCTCTGGCTCCTGCTGCCCCCTGCAGGTGACCTGGCTGCCAGCCCCTTCCTGGGAGTCACTGGTTCTGCTGGGAGGGCGGGGGATGGGCCCCCAGCTTCCCAGAGGACAACTGCGCCCGTGCCCCTGGCCTCCAGGCTCCATCAGGAAGCTGGCAGGCTCCATCTTCCCTTCCCAGCAGCCCCAGCCCTGCCAGGAGGGAACCAAGTCTCTCCCAGGGGAGAACAGAGCTGGCAGCAAGAGGCCAGCGGCCTCGCAGCGGGGGAGGAGCCCAGCTGGCCAGGGCGCCTTCCCAGGGCCTCTGACACGCTGCCAGGGCCCAGTGAGGAGTGCCCCAGCATCCACCCGACCCAGGGTGGGTGGGAATCAGGCTCTCACTCCATCCCCTCCCCTCTCCAGGACCAGGGATCAGGCAGGCCCTGGGCTGCTTCACAGCCCCCATGGAAGGTTCTGAGTTTCACACAATGACCAGAGGAGAAGGACCAGGCCTAGGCAGAGCCCCTCTGCTCCTATCCCCTTCCAAAATACACCCTAACCCTCCGGAGACAGGGCTGGGGGAGGGCAGCTTGGCAGTGACCCCAGAGCAGTGTTGACAACCACCTGCATTCTGGTTACCACAGAGCCAGGACTCACGCTAGGCCCAGCCCACGGCAGCTCCCTGAACCACCATGCCAGCCCGTCTCACCTATAGCAGCTCCCTAAATTGGCTTGGCCAGCCCATCTCACCTGAGCAAACTGAGGCTCCAGAAGGCTAGGAAGCAGCTGCCCAAGGACACAGAGGCAAGAGGCAGCCAACCCAGAGCAAAAAAAACCAGGTGTCACTATCACATTTGGGACTAAGTTTTAAAAAAAGACAAAACAGGCTTGTGTCAAATGCCCAAGCCAATGGCTTTTGAGTCACTCCCACAGAGTACAGGCTACCGACCAGCTCCTGCCAACCCGCTCCCGCCGACCCGCTCCTACTGACCCGCTCGCGCTCAGTGCAGCCCACCCCCCCCCCCAGGGGCCCGGCAGCACTCACAGGTGGGCTGCACCTGCTTCCTTCTCCAGGCCTCAGGCCTCTACTCGGGGGCAGATCTATCCCAGGCACAGCATCCCCCAAGGCCTCTACACCCTCCGGCCACTACTCCCTCCTCTCACACCCGCACCTCTGAGGATGTGAGCTTTCGAGGAGGGGAAAAGGAGACCTTCTGCAGAACGGGAGAACGGGGCCCAGCAGCACTCTGCATACACACAAACTCAGATGCTGGTGAAGAGGCAAAGCGCACCCCTGCCCCGGCCTGGAGGCGCAGGGAGCCCAAAGGCGGCAGACAGGAGGAACTAGAAAAGAAACTTAGGCCTCCCCAGAGGGCCTGTGAGCTGCCCAAGCCAGACACAATCTCACTCAGAAGATCGTGCCAGGGCCAGGCCACGCCCTAGCCAAGTCCTCGGCAGTTGAGGCTCCAGCAGGAAGTAGGGTCCTAAAAGGTGCATCACCCATCCCAGGAGCCCAGGGCTTCAGGGAAAGGCAATGGGGCAGGCAGGCGGCCTATCAAAGAACCCACAGACCGCTTAAGCACCTGTTTGCCTCCTTCCTGTCCCATCCAGGCCAGAGGCAGGTGTTCAGGGCCTGAGGACAGTCCAGAGTTCCTCAAGCTGCTCTCCCCACATCTCATCCAAGAGAGGAGCTTTAGGATACTGTTGGGGAGCTCCCATTAGCCCCTAGACTCCTTCCCCAGCTGCCAGCCTCTTCCTCCTCCCCCTCTGGGCCTCAACCTCCAGGGAGCTCTCCCCTGGGCAGAAGGAACCTGACGCACCACTGTGGACCTGAAAAACCTGCCTGTTCTCTTAACCCCTAAAAGCCGCTGTATTCCCAGGAAGGTAACCAATCCTTGCCCCCCACCCTCAATGGCCTTGATCACCTCCTTCTTAAGGGGACTGAAGAGCCTTCCAGAGCTGGATCTCAGAGGTCAGAAGCCTTGGTTCTGATGCTCAGGTGGGCCCCAGTTTGCAGGGGGGTGGGTCTTCATTAAGGCTCCGTCCTTCTTCCAACAGATCTGGGCTGGCTGTAATGTAAGTCTTAGCTACCTGTACTAGCTTCCCAGGGACGTAGGAGCCCATGTCCTGCCCACGAATATGCTCCCAGTTTCCCCAAATAGCTGTGCCCTTCCCTAACTCAGTTTACCCCAGACAGAGCCCCCCTACCAGCACAGTTTGGAAGGGGCTTCACTGACTCCCTCACAGAAATCCCCCAACAGATGCTCCTCGGCCCCCTCGTTCTCAGCATGTGATCCAAACCAACACGCCTGTCCCAACTTCCTCTGGGCCAGGCCACGGCAGCCTTGGTTTGCTGGCCATGAGCTGGAATCCAAACACTTCCCTTAACAACTAAATCGCTGTGTGACCTTGGGCAAGTCACTTCGACTCTTCAGGTCTCTGCTAAAGGGGAAATCAGCCAAACTCCTCTTATCTAGCCTGATTCAGAACCACATCAGCACAAAGCCTGGTAGTTGGGGCAATCAGCATTTGCTGTTCTGCCCAAACCCTGGCCTTGTCTAGGCAATCAGCAGTACTGCCCCAGCACCTGTCCCTCACCCCGAGGTAACTCAGCTATGATGGGAACAGGGTCAGAGGGCCGAATGCTGTCCCCATCCTGATTCCCAAGTCAGCCCTGGCGCACTCACTGAAGCTGGGAAGGGAGATGATGAGGCGTTAAGACCACAAGTCCCAACTGAGGACAGTCGACAGAGGCGGGAGGAACTGGGGGACAGGAGTAGCTCTGCACCCCCACTGCCACCCGGAGCAAAGAGGACCGCAGCCCAGGCCTGAGAAAGCCCAAAGTGAGGGTCTGGGAAGGGGATTCCAGCCCCTAAGCTGGAGTCTGAGACACGGCGGAAGTAACAGAGGGAAGAGAAGGGGCTCAGGAGAAAGGGAAAGCAGGCCCCACCAGAGACAAGCTGCAGCCACTGCCACAGTCACCACCACACAGCCACCATGGGGGATCGCTGGGAGCTTGACTCCACGCTAACGACCTTTGCTTTAAAAACAGCAACTCTGGTCTGACCCACTTTTCGCAATAAGGCAGGTTAATGATCAAGTTCTGGCACAAACACTTCCCCCTGCCAAGGAGTTCGGTTTTGCCCGATGCACAGGCAGAGACGCCCCCTACACCAGGTCGGCCGAGCAGGCCAACACACCAGAGAGTCGCCGCCACAGCCTGAAGACCTGCGGTTACAGCCTGGCCTCAGGGCATGAACCAGGGACGCCCCGCACCTCGTGCTCTTCCCACAAACCAAGCCTGGGAAGCCTCGAGCGGAGCTTCACTCCCAGGGCTGCAGCCCTGCGCACCGGGAATGCCTGGGAGGCCGACGCGGAGCAGGTGCCGAAGGAGGCCGTCCCGCAAACATCGGAGCGACCCCAGCTCAGACAGCTCCCATGCCCGGGCGCAGAGGGGGTGGGGCCGCCGATTCTCTCGGTCTGCGGCGGCGGCGCACCCCGAAACCGCGTGTGCGCGCACGTGTCCCTGCGATGAGGCGCGCGTGTGCCCGCCGAGGGTGCCAGCCGAGGCTGCCCTCCCCGGGACCCCACGTGCGAAGCCCGGACTGCAGCCGGGGGCGACTGTGAAGGTGACCTTCAGGGCGGGGGCGACCCGGTGGAGGCCCCAGCGAGATACAAGCGTGCCAGGCGCGGAGGGAAGGCGACGGTCCCCGCGGAGTTCCGAACCCTCCCGTCCTGGCCCGGCGCCCCCCGCCCGGCGGCCCACTGGCCCCCCCGGCCTGCGAGGGCCGTGTTCCCGGGGCCCGCTGTCGGCGCGGGGCGGCGCCGGCAACTCGTCCGTCTTCGCATGACCATGGTGGGCGGGAGCGGGCGTCCGCTTCGGCTGTCGCGGGCCCGCCGCGCCACTAACCCCAAGTGCCTGGGCGCGCCGCTGCCGTGCGGGAAGGACGGAGTCACCGGCCCACCGTGGTGCGCCGCCGTGGCCTTTGACCCCCGCCGTCCCTGCCTGTTCCGAAACCCTCGCGGCCCGGCCCGGCCCACGGGCAGCCCGCGAGGACAAAACGCGCCGCGCCTCGTTCCCCGCCCACGGACGCGGTGACTTTTCCCACAAACGTCTTAAAGGCAACGCACCCTGACTCAAGCTCCAGGGAGGCTGGGCGGCCCTCCTCGGGGCGGGCCTCGGGGAGACTCCCTGGGCCGCTCGCTGCCGTCGGCCGGCACTGTGACCTGGGTGGAGACTGCTTGGGTCGGCCCATGGCTAACGCCTGCCCTTGCCCAATGATCCGCCTGTTTCCCTTTGGCAAATTTGGCTAAAATGACCGCGCAGTTCTGTCATCGCGCGGTGGTTCGGCGTGACCCTCAGCGGCCCTCGCCCACCGGGCAGACGCCTTTCGCGCCTAATGGGTGCGGCGGATTACGAGGGAATCGGAGAGTCGCTTAGGGCAGCGGGGCAGCGAGAGGGCGAGGGGCGGGAGCTGGCAAATGGGGATCAATGTCAGATGGACCCGCCAAACTGTGTTCCCCCCCCGAAAGCCAGAACGGGCAACTCGCCTACACTCGGCGTCCTCGGACGCCATGGGTCCTCACCTCCACAGGCTGGTGTCCTCATGTTGAAAAAGATAGAAAGGACCCGAGAACAGGCATCACACCAGAGCGAGGAACGAAGCCGAGAAGTCGACTCCAACACACAGCCGCGACGCGCTTTACAGAATAAAATAATTTTTCCAGCTTAGATAGGGGCTCTGCGCGCGGAGAGAGAGGGGGACTAGAAGCCAAGTGGCAAGAGAATCATAGCGAATGCCTGGCCTGAGCGCGGACATTGGAACCAGGAATATAACAAAAAAAGAAGTGCTCCAAGGACAAGACACACACAAACCAACAGGGGCTTTTTGTGAAAGGCACCTGAGGGCGTATTATCACATATAAAAAACGTTAAATCAAACCTATAATAAGAAACAGGAAGCTTCAGAGGGTGGACTGGGAGCGGCGCGCAAGCGAGGGCCGTCTGACCGAATTGCAAAGGAAAGCCGAACTTGTCTGCAGAGCAGGCCGTGGTGAGGTGAAGGTCACGCGATGTGACGTGACGCATTTAATACCGGAGGAAGGAAATGGGAAGGGGTAAACGATTCTTTCCTGGGCCCTGGCGTCGCCAGCGCTCACGGCTTGTAATGCCCTAGACCTTTGGGGAGGCCGAGGTGGGCGATTAGCTTGAGTTTGCAGAGTTTGACACCACCTGGGCCAAAGCATTTCAAAACGCCCCATCTCTACAAAAAAATTTTTTAAAGCGCAGGTGTGGTGCACGCGCCTGTAGCTCCCAGCTACTCGGCGAGCAGAGGTGAGAGGATGCATTCAGAAGGCTCAGATTTGAGCCCAGGAGTTCGCAACTGTGGTGGAGCTATCTGATCGCACCCACTGCACCCTTGGCCTGGGTGACAGAGAGAGAGTGTCTTACAAAAAAAAAAAAAAAAAAAAAAAAAAGGCCCGGACACAGTGGCTCACGCCTGTAATCCCAGCACTTTGGGCAGTCGAGGTGGACAGATCACCTGAGGTCGGGAGTTCAAGACCAGCCTGACCAACATGGAGAAACCCCGTCTCTATTAAAAAATGCAAAAAAATTAGCCGGGCGTGGAGGCACATGCCTGTAATCCCAGCTACTCGGGAGGCTGAGTCAGGAGAATCCCTTGAACCCAGGAGGCGGAGGCTGCCGTGAGCCGAGATCACGCCATTGCACTCCAGCCTGGGCAACAAGAGGGAAACTCCATCTCAAAAAAGAAAAAACAAGTGTGTATATATATATATATAAAATTGGAAGCCCTCGCATGTTGGTAATGCTACTCATAATAGGAAGCTCCGTTTTAACCCTGGGGGTTGGGGAAGAGCAGCAAGCCTGGGGTTAGAGAAACAGACACGTATAAAAAGTATCATCCAGCCGAGGGTAGCGGCTCACGCCTGTAATGCCAACACTTTAAGAGGCCGAGGAGAGCAGATTGTATGAGCTCAGGAGTTGGAGACCAGCCTCGGCAACATGGCAAAACCTCATCTCTACAAAAAATACAACAATTAGCTGGGTGTGGTGGTGTGCACCTGTAGTCCCCGCTACTCAGAAGGCTGGGGTAGGAGGATCACTTGAGCCCAAGGGGTCGAGGCTGCAGGATCGCGCCACTGCACTGCAGCCTGGGCAACAGAGCAAGACCCTGTCTCAAAAGAAGAAAAAAAAGACTGGGCGCAGGGGCTCACGCCTGTAATCCCAGCACTTTGGGAGGCTGAGGTGGGCGGATCACGAGATCAGGATATGAGACCATCCTGGCTAACACAGTGAAACCCCGTTTCTACTAAAAAAAACAAAAAATATTAGCCGGGCGTGGTAGTGGGTGCCTGTAGTCCTAGCTACTCAGGAGGCTGAGGCAGGAGAATGGCGTGAACCCGGGAGGCGGAGCTTGCAGTGAGCAGAGATAGTGTCACTGCACTCCAGCCTGGCCAACAAAGCAAGACTCCGTCTCAAAAAAAAAAAAAGAAAAGAAAAGAAAGAAAAAAAAATCATCCTCTGATCACATTTTCTGTAGGCTGGTGGTCTGACCTCTGACTACACAGTAAGCAGACTGATTCTTGCTTTCACACTGCTTCCACCAAAGTCTTTTCATTATAGTCCTCTTTTTTTCTTTTCTTTTTTTTTTTTTGAGACTGAGTCTCGCTGTATAGCCCATGTTGAAGTACAGTGGCACAATCTCAACTCACTGCAACCTCCGCCTCGGGTTCAAGCGATTCTCCTGCCTCAGCCTCTCAGGTGGCTGGGATTACAGGCACCCACCACCATGCCTGGCTAATTTTTGTATTTTTAGTAGAGATGGGGTTTCACCATGTTGGCCAGGCTGGTCTCGAACTCCTGACCTCAGGTGACCTGCCTGCCTTGGCCTCCCATAGTGCTGGGATTACAGGCGTGAGCCACTGCGCCCGGCTTCCATCATAGTCTTAACAGCACATGCTCCCACTTTCCCCAGCTATTTCCACCATTGCCTATAACAATGTGCTATGGTTAAGGTGATTGGATAGTTTATCGTTAAAACCAGAACACTTTTGAGAGTGCAAGTGGACCCTATTAATAATGACACAGGGGCAACAGGCATAAACTGAGACCCTCTTGGCCATACTGGGATGTCTGGGTCTTGGGTGAGGAGTCCAGCCGCTAGACCTGGGGACTTTGTTTTTTTTTTTTTTGAGACGGGGTCTCCCTCTGTCACCCGTCTGGAGTGCAGTGGCACGATCTTGGCACACTGCGAGCTCCGCCTTCCAGGTTCAAGCCATTCTCCTACCTCAGCCTCTCAAGTAGCTGAGACTACAGGCACGAGCCACCACGCCCAGCTAATTTTTTTGTATTTTTAGTAGAGACGGGGTTTCACCATGTTGGCCAGGATGATCTTGATCTCTTGACCTCGTGATCCATGACGCGCCTCAGCCTCCTAAAGTGCTGGCAGATGTGAGCCACTGCGCCTGGCCTTTTTTTTTTTTTTTTTTTTTAAGACAGAGTCTTGCTCTGTCGCCCAGGCTGGAGTGCAGTGACGTGATCTCAGCTCACTGCAACCTCTACCTGTCAGATTCAAGTGATTCTCCTACCTCAGCCTCCCAAGTAGCTGGGGTTACAGGCATGCGTCACCACACCCGGCTCATTTTTGTATTTTTAGTAGAGACGGGGTTTCACGGTGTTGGTCAGGCTGGTCTCGAACTGCTGACCTTGTGATCCGCCCGACTTGGCCTCCCCAAGTGCAGGGATTACAGGCATGAGCTACTGTGCCCAGCCGACCTGGGGACTTCTTGAAGGCAAGAACCATAACTTATTTATCTGGGCATTCCCAGCATCTTTCCAGAGCCCAGTGCATGGTAGGTGTTTAATGCATGTTTATTTATTTTTAATTTTATCTTTAGAAACAGGGTCTCATTCTGTTGCCGAGGCTGGAGTGCAATGGTCTGATCACGGCTCACGGAAGCCTCCAACTGAGGGGCTCAAGTGACCTTTCCGTCTCAGTTCCCTGAGTAGCTGGCATTACAGGTGCACACCACCACACCCCACTTAATGCACATTTGTTGGTTGGGTGGATGATTTCGGTGTAGAGGGTGCCAGGTTCTGAGGGCTCCATAGGATGTGGAGGGGGGCAGCATTGCTGGCAGCCTGGAGTTTCACCTTTAAGCCCCCCAGTATTTATTTATTTATTTTTATTATTGTTTTTGAGATGGAGTTTCCCTCTTGTTGCCCAGGCTGGAGTGCAATGGCTCAGTCTTGGCTCACCGCAACCTCTGCCTCCGGGGTTCAAGTGATTCTCCCGCCTCAGCCTTCCCAGTAGCTGGGATTACAGGTATGTGTCACTAGGCCCAGCTAATTTTGTATTTTTAGTAGAGATAGGGTTTCTCCATGTTGGTCAGGCTGGTCTCGAACTCCCGACCTCAGGTGATCCGCCACCTCGGCCTCCCAAAGCGCTGGGATTATAGGCATGAGCCACTGCGTCTGGCCAATCCCCCCATTATTTATAACAGGTGACNAAATAAAATAAAATAAAATAAAATAAAAAATAACTGCTAAGTTATACAACAAGAATGGCCAAAATGACCAGAATGGCCAAAATGAACATAAAACGTAGAAAAGAATGTGGGGCAATCAAAATTCTCATACAGTGCTGATGAAAGTCTAAAATGGTATAGTAGTTTTAGCTACTAAACTACCAAACTAAAATGGTAGTTTCTAAAGAAGTAAAATATGCATCTGCCTTATGAATCGGCAATATCACTGCTAGGTGTTTACTGAAGAAAAATAAACATGTATGTCCACAGAAATATTTTTACAAGAATGACTATAGCAACTTTGTTCATAAACTAAAAACATCCTAAACTAAAAACATCCCAAATGTCTTTCAACAGGAGATGCATAAACTGGTATATTCATACAATGGAAAACTGTTTCACAGTTAACAAACTACTTATGCATGCAGAAGCATGTATAAATCTCTCAGACATGAAGCTGAGTGAAAGAAAGCAGATATGAAAAAGGTTTGCAATAGACAAAATAAATCTATGTTGGTAGACGTCACAACTCTGATTGTCTTAACGGGTGGGACTGAGTTGGAAGAGGCCTAGTGGATCTTAATGGGTTAATGAAACGTCTTTTATCTTGATTGGAGTGTGAGATACATGGGTTTATACTTCTGTCAGAACTCACAGAACTTTACACTTTATATCTCCATGTACGTTATACCTATAAAACATGGAATAGATTCTTGGTAAGGTAATAGCAGCCAATACTTCCAATAAACACAGGTAAACAAGGAAAAGATTTACATGGGGAGTGATATTCATACCTAAAATTTACATTTTAGAGGCATGAAAGTCAGCCATATATAGGCACTTTACAGGTCTCACGTCTTTAATACATCACTAATAGGAAGGCTACTATGAAAATATAGAAAATAACAAGCGCTGGTGAAGAAATTGTAACCCTTGTACACTGTTGGTGGGAATGTAAAATGATGCAGCTACTACAGAAAACAGTATGGTGATTCCTTAAATATTAAACACAGAATTACTACATTATTCAGCAATTCCACTTCTGAGACTATACCCAAAAGAACTGAAAGCAGGGACTAAAACTGACATTTGTACACCCATGTTCACAGCAGCAATATTCACAATAGCCAAAAGACGGAAGGAACCCAACTGACCACTAATGGATGAATGAATAAGCAAAATGTGGTATATACATACAACAGAATATTAATCAGCATTAAAAAGGAAGGAATGGATGAACCTGGAGGACATTATGTTAAGTAAAATAAGCCAGTCAGAAAAAGGATAAATGCTACGTGATTCCACTTACAAGAGGTACCTAGAGTAGTCAAATTTACAGAGACTGTAAGTAGAATGGTGGTTGGCAGGGCTAGGGGGCAGGGATAAAGGGAAGTTATTTTTATTTATTTATTTTTTTGAGATGGAGTCTCGCTCTGTCACCCAGGCTGGAGTGCAGTGGCATTATCTTGGCTCACTGCAACCTCCGCCTCCCAGGTTCAAGCAATTCTCCTGTTTCAGCCTCCCAAGTAGGTGGGATTCCAGGCGCCCACCACCACGCCCAGCTAATTTTTTGTATTTTTAGTAGAGACGGGGTTTCACCATGTTAGCCAGAATGGTCTCGATCTCCTGACCTCGTGATCCGCCCACTTCGGCCTCCCAAAGTGCTGGGATTACAGGCGTGAGCCACCGCGCCCCGCCGTGGGAAATTAATGGGTACAGAGCTTCATTTTTGCAAGATGAGTTCTGGAGATGGATGGTGGTAATGGGTGCACAACAGGCTAATGTACTTTATGCCACTGAACTATATGCTTAAAAAGTTTAAGATAGTATATTTAATGTTATGTGTATTTTACCACAATAACAAAATAGATCCCTAAAACATTCAAAGGCATCAACTACTTGACATTTAATATTTACTAGACTTCATTTATAGACTCACCTAGATAGCTGTAACTTGGAAAAATTCTCTGTGTCCATAGCTCTTCTCCTTGTTCCAACTTGCGGATCATATCAGGCTTAGTCATGTGAAACCCTGATGATGGAAAATGAGACTCTTGGTCTAAGCTGTTTCGACCTTAAAACTATTGAAGTTAGATAAAGATACAACTTCAAGGTAGTAAATGAGGTATACATTAATGTCTTACCAAAGTTAATACCTTACACTACACAAGTGATGATATAATCATATTTTCTTTTTTTTTTTTTTTTTGAGGCGGAGTCTTGCTCTGTCGCCCAGGCTGGAGTGCAGTGGCCGGATCTCAGCTCACTGCAAGCTCCGCCTCCCGGGTTTACGCCATTCTCCTGCCTCAGCCTCCCAAGTAGCTGGGACTACAGGCGCCCGCCACCTCGCCCAGCTAGTTTTTGTATTTTTAGTAGAGACGGGGTTTCACCATGTTAGCCAGGATGGTCTCGATCTCCTGACCTCATGATCCGCCCGTCTCGGCCTCCCAAAGTGCTAGGATTACAGGCTTGAGCCACCGCGCCCAGCCTTTTTTTTTTTTTTTTTTTTTTTTGAGATCGTCTCACTCTGTCACCCACGCTGGAATACATTGGCGTGATCTTGGCTCACTGGATTCTCCGCCTCCCAGGTTCAAGGGATTCTAGTGCCTCAGCCTCCTGAGTGGCTGGGATTACAGGCATGTGCCACCACACCTGGCTAAATTTTGTATTTTTAGTAGAGACGAGGTTTCACTATGTTGCAGGCTGGCCTTGAACTCCTGACCTCAAGCAACCTGCCCACCTTGGCCTCCCAAAGTGCTGGGATGGCAGGCGTGAGCCACCGTGCCCGGCCGATCTGAGGCTTATCTACTGAGGGGACCCCAGAGTCTCAGCTCCTGGTCTCATCGTACCCACTGGCTGACTCTGAACCACCTCCCGGCTCCTCCACATGCTCTGCCCACACCTGCAAGACCGAGGTGTGGTGGGGCCGAGTGCTCAATGTAAGAGATTTTTGGACACACATGTTTTTCAGAGATTTTATTAAGAATAAGGCATATGACAGTCACCCCTAAAGCACAGGGCTCTATTTCTGTGGGCGAGTGAATACACTCTGAAAAGCATTGGATTCGAAAGCGCAGCCAACAGAGAATTTGGAGCAGGGCTCCTGCCAGGTGGGTCTGAAGCCCTGCGCGCCCCCCATTCAAGGCTGGCATGTCCAGGAGAAGGTGCTTGGAGACCCCTGGCTCCCCACGCTGAGGAGAAGCTGCCCCACACCCTCTAGGCCTCCTTCCTCTCTCCACCAGGGGGGACGCCATCCTACTGCTTATATGGGGAAGGGCTACCCCATTTTGACCCCGGACTAGTTCCCCAAGCTAGAGGGTGCTGTGGCTGGGCTGCGGGGGCCAGGGGTACAGAGCCTCAAACTGCACTGCCCAGTGCTCCTTGGCTGATTTCCAGAGCAGGGGGAGGTCTCTGCCTGCAGCTGTCTGTCCTGGAGCTGTCCACACGTGAGGTGTGGCAGGAGCTCCACCTAGGCACCCTGAGTGTCCTCTTCAACACACTGTCTCTCCCAATGAGGATTCGTGCAGCAGAGGAGAGAAATACAATCCTTTCCCTTCTTAGTCACCAAGACATTCCAGGGGTGGGGAGTGCATGGCGGTGGGAGGCTTCCCTTTGGCCAGGTGGGCTCTCAAGCCAGACCCAGGGAGGGTGGGGCCTCTCCAGGGCCCTGAAGCTGAGGAGTGCTGGGCCCCTGAGGCCAAGAGCAGACCACTGACTCCAGCTCCCAGTCTCATTCTGCTGCACAGAGGCTTCTGTGCAGGTGGCTGGAGGGAAGTCTCCATTATTTGCAGGAGGGCGAGGAGGGGAATTGCTGTGAAATTGGAACCATGTGTCTGCCACAGGTGCTCCCCCAGCTTGCCTTATTTCCTTTCCCAGGCACCTCCGGCACCTCAGCTGAGTCAGTGAGTCAGCTGCCCCAGCACCCAGAACCTTTCATCTGGGGATCTCCAAGCACCTTCCAGTGGTTGCTGGAAGAGGGACGGGAGTTGGGTGGCGCTGATGGAGTCACTTCAGGAGAGGCAGGTAGGCCACTGGAAGATCCCTGGGGCCAGAGTGCGGTGGGGGCCCCCAGCTGGACATCTTGGATGCCCAGGAGGGAAGGGGGAAGGGGGCTATTGCTATAGAGCTGGGGGAGGACAGGCAGATGGAGCTATGGCTTTTAGTGGGTGGGTGGGCAGATAAAGTACTTCACCATCTCTGCAGAAGAATTGACCTAACAAAGTCACCCTGTTCACCCCAAAAGTGTGGTTGTGGGAGATGAGGGCCTGTGTGGGCTCCTCTGGAAAGAGACTTTAGCCCTCCTTCCCACGGTCCTCTGGGCACCTCTGAGAGAGGAGTGAGGCCCTCACACACAGACAGGTTCTGAAAGGGAGGAGGACAGAATAGGGGTGCAGTGAGTTACACACACTTGAGGGGGGTCAGAGATGGCACAGGCGCAACTGCAGGACTAGTAGAGGGTAGAGGTGGGGGCAGGCAAAGCAAGGACCCCAGGCCACCTTCTTGACCCAAGCTAGACTGGAGAGCGCTGTCCCAAGGGTGCCCCAACCTCAGCCATCTGAATCCCAGGAGCTGGACACCCCAGACCAGGCGTGGTTATTGCTCAGTGGTCTGGGCAGTCCCAGGTGGGGTCAGCTGGGAGAGCCGCACATTGCTTGGCCCTGAGTCTGCTTGCTCACTGGTCTCTACTTCTTGCCAATTTCCTGCTCCCTCTAACAAATGGAGGGAAAGGGGGTGTGATCGGGGACTCCCCCCCTCTTCATGGGGCTGTGATGAGAGAAGAGCTTGTCACCCCTAGAGCTTGACTCTGCTCACCTCCCAGACCCCTGCGTGACACAGAATGTGTGGCCTCAGCCAGGGTCAGGACCTGTCAGGAAAGGGGTGTCTGTGAGGGAGGTGAAGGACTCTCCCTGCCCCACGTCCTCCCCTCGAAGGCCCTGGAAGACCTCACAGGCACTTAGGACTTGATGCAGGACCCACACAGGAGGATGGCATGGGCTAGAGGGGTTTGTGTTTCCTTCTAGGCTGGGCTGGGGGTAGGGGCAAGAAGCTGCGCTGAAACTGTCCTTCCTGCCTTTGGTGGTGTCAGGGGAGCTTAGGAGACGGGTGTTAGGAGGTGGAGCTTTCCCCTTTCCACGTCACCATTCCCCAGGCTAGACAGCAGGGAACTGAGCAGCCCGCCACTGCCAGATTCTAACAGGCTCAGGGGCATCTGTGGAGGGGGCCAGGATGGGGACTAACCTGTGCTCCCACCATCCCCCCAGCAAACCCAAACCCAAACTCCCATCAGTAGCTGCCACTTCCAAGAAGCCAGGCCCTCCTTCTTTTTTTCGTTTTTGAGACGGAGTTTTGCTCTTGTTGCCCAGGTGGAGTGCAGTGCAGTGATCTCGGCTCACTGCAACCTCCGCCTCCCAGGTTCAAGCGATTCTCCTGCCTCAGCCTCCCGAGTAGCTGGGATTACAGGCGCACACCACCGCGCCCGGCTAATTTTTGTATTTTTTAGTAGAGACGGGGTTTCACCATGTTGGCCAGGCTGGTCTCGAACTTCTGACCTCAGGTGATCCGCCCACCTCGGTCTCCCAAAGTGCTGGGATTACAGGCGTGAGCCACCGCACCCGGCCAAGGCCCTCTTCTTCTTGTCTCTGGGTGCAGCCAGCTGATTAGGAAGCCGAGCAAAATTAGCACCAATAAACAGGACTAGGAAAACCCCTGGGGCTACCTCCTGCGGGGGAAGACAGCTCCTGCCTTCAGGAAGCCTGGCTGCCAGCAGGCCTGTCATCTCCCTTCCCCAGCACAGCTCCCAGTCCCCGCATACCCAGGGGGGTGGCGGACTCGGGAAGAGCTGAGCTGGAGACGGCTCTAGACCAAGTCCGGCCACCCAGGAGGTTCTGTAATCCTCTCTCAGGGCCTATGGATGCTACCTTCCAGAAGTTACGCTTCCATCAGGCGCACTTTTCCCACCAGGGGTTCTGCGAGGACGTGTCTTCTAAAGTGTTCCGTGCTCACCTGCAAGGACCTATCGGCAGGGTCGGGGTAGGGGTAGAAGGACCAGCCCCTAGCCCGGGCCTCTCCTGGAGAGGAAGAAGGCTTGGCGGGAAGGGCGTCGGCCTGGGGTGGGGGAGGCGGGGGGAGCTGGGGGGCCTGGGGCGTCAATGCCATTCTGCACACCTTTCCGTAGGCCAGGCCAGCCCTCCCCGCTCCACCAAGGATTGTCGGCTTCCCCGGGGCAGGGCGTGGCCCCCGTCCCTCCTGCCTCGCTGGCAGGTGGGACCAGGCCAGGATCGGGACTGCGAGTCCTCTCGGTAGAGAAGGTGCTCGCTGGGCCCCGCGGAGGAGCTCTCGCGCGAGGAGAAGGCTCGAAGCTTTGGAAACGTCGGGAAGTACAGAAGGCTGGCGGTTCGGGGGTTTGGGGGAAGCCGGGGCCGCCTCGCCCCACTTCCTGGAGGAGGGGCGGCTGTCCTCCGCCCCCTGGACCTGTCTGCGGGGCCCGAGCTGCGTCCCTGGCTGGCCCTCCCCGTCCGCCCCGCGTCACCCAGGCCAGCCCCGCGCCTACTCCGGATCCCCGGGCGCGCTGGGCGGGCAGGGCGGGCTGGGCGCGGGCTGCGGACCGGCGAGGTCCGGGGGCTCCTGCGGAG
>NW_016803136.1:2598815-2606903 GCF_001698545.2 Rhinopithecus bieti
CTGCGGCCCCGGGGCCCGGGCGCGGGGCCTGCAGTCTCTGGCGCGCCGCGTGCAGCTGCCAGGAGAGGTAGGCGGCCGCCTCGGTGTGCTTCTGCAGCTCGGTGCCCAGCACGGTGGCGCGGTGGCTGCGGCGGCGCAGCTCCTCCAGGAAGCGGCGCTCCTCGGTGCGCAGGCTGCAGCGCAGCGCGGACACCAGAGCCTCGCGCTGTGCCACCTCCCGCCGCAGCTCCGCGTTGGCCGCGGCCCGCGCCTCCAGCTGCGACTCCAGCGCGCGGCACTTGCTTTCCAGCTCCCGTGACGCCGCCTCTGGAACGGAGCAGAGGCCAGAGGTGACGGTCTCCGCCTGGCTTGGAACAGAACCTGCACGGCTCAGACCTCCGTGTAACAAACCCCCCAGGCCGGGCGCGGGGGCTCACTTCTGCAATGCCAGCACTTTGGGAGTTCGAGGTGAGCGGATCACTTGAGGTCAGGAGTTCGAGACCAGCCTGGCCAACATGGTGAAACCCCGTCTGTACTAAAAATACAAAAATTAGCCGGGCATGGTGGTGGTGGGCGCCTGTAATCCCAGCTACTCAGGAGGCTGAGGCAGGATACTCGCTTGAACCCGGGAGGTGGAGGTTGCAGTGAGCTGAGATCGTGTCACTGCACTCCAGCCTGGGTGACAAAGCGAGATTCCGTCTCAGTAAGCAAAGAAGAAACCAAAACAAAGCCCCACTCCTCCCCACGTCCCCACCTACACATCCTACCGCGCTCCCCCTCCTTTCCCACCCGTTGGCTCAGTGGCCTGCCTTGTACCGCTCTCCTACCTGTTCTACACTGTTTGGCCTCGCCTCTAATTCTTCAAGTTTCAGCTTAAGTGCACACCCATTCCTGGCCCTTTATTCATTCCACAGATAATTTGTGGAGCCCTGACTTTGTGCCCTGCGTTAGGTATTGGGAGATAGGGCTCATAATAAAACGGTCTCCGTGAAGCTTACTGCATAGTGGGAGAGACATGATAAATAATCACAAATAAGTGTGAGGTTGCAAATGTGACATGTGGAAAGTCAATGCTGTGACTGTAACTGGAGAATGTGACCTAATCAGGGAAATCTTCCCAGCAGAAGAGACTTGAGCTAAGATCTGAAGGATAAACAGTAGTTAAGTAGTGAAGACAGGAGAGAAGGATGCTGCAGACGGAGGGAACAGCTTGTGTAAAAGCCCAGAGAGCAAGAGACAGAAAGAGCTGCGAGTGTGCACAGGAAGGGAGTCAGTGTCCTTGTTTCCTCCATAGGCCATTTCTCACGTCTTTTTTTTTTTTTTTGAGACGGAGTCAGTCTTGCCCAGGCTGGAGTGCAGTGGCGTGATCTCGGCTCACTGCAGCTCTGCCTCCTGGGTTTAAGTGATTCTCCTGCCTCAGCCTCCTGAGTAGCTGGGACTACAGGCACCTGGCACCATACCTGGCTAATTTATTTTTTTATTTTTAGAGACAGGGTTTCAGCATATTGGCCTGGCTGGTCTCCAACTCCTGACCTTGTGATCCACCCGCCTCGGCCTCCCAAAGTGCTGGGATTACAGGCGTGAGCCACCATGCCCGGCCTTTTTTTTGTTGTTGTTGTTGTTGAGACAAAGTCTCCCTCTGTTGCCAGGCTGGTGGGCAGTGGCATAGCTCACTGCAGCCTCTATCACTGGGCTCAAGTAATTCTCCCACCTCGGTCTTCCCAGGAGCTGGGACCATAGGCATGCACATTTTTTGTAGAGATGAGGGTTTGCCATGTTGCCTGGGCTGGTCTCGAACTCCTGGGTTCAGGCAGTCCTCCTGCCTCAGCCTCACAATGTGTTGGGATTATAGGTGTGAGTCGCCCTGCCTGGCCACGTTTGTCATTTTTTGTTTACTTGTTTATTGTTGGCCTTTGCCACTGTAGCAGGTTGGAGAGACACTGGAACCACCCAGAGAGCTTTAAAAAATGCTGTTTCCTGGGCACTACGGAAGACCAATTGAACCAGCATCCCTGGAGTCGGACCTGGGAACTGGTGTTGCTCAGATCTTCCCAGGTAGTTCTCGTGTGCAGCGTGAGTTGAGGACCCCTGCCTCCTGGAAGCTCTACCTCAGCAGGACCATATCCTAGGACTTGGCACAGGTGAGTGTAGGGACGTAGGCAGCTGAAAGTGGCAAAAAGTGACCCTGAAAAGATGAAAATCACCAAGTGATAAGAGGACAAAGAGGGTCGGGTACAGTGGCTCATGTCCGTAATCCCAGCACTCTGAGAGGCCAAGGTGGGTGGATCACGAGGTCAGGAGTTCGAGACCAGCCTGGCCAGCATAGCGAAACCCCCATCTCTACTAAAAATACAAAAATTAGCTGGGTATGGTAGCGTGCGCCTATAATCCCAGCTACTTGGGAGGCTGCACTAGGAGAATTGGTTGACCCCGGGAGGCAGAGGTTGCTGTGAGCTGAGATCGGGCCACTGCACTCCAGCTGGGGCGACAGAGCAAGACTCCATCTCAAAAAAAAAAAAAAAGAGAGCACAAAGAAAGTTCTTAAGCCCAGTGGGTTGGCATACTCATCCCAGTGACTCAGGGGAGGGCTGAGGCGGGAGGCTCTCTTGAGCCCAGGAGTACAAAGCTGCAGTGAGCTACGATTGTGCTACTGCACACTACAGCCTGGACAACAGAGCAAGACCCTGTCTCTAAAAAAAGAAAGAGTTCTCAAAGCCCATTGAAAGAGAAGATAGGCCAGGCACAGTGGCTCACACCTGTAATCTTAGCACTTTGGGAGGCTGAGGGGGGATATTGCTTAAGCTCAGGAGACCAGCCTGGGTAACGTGACGAAACCCCATCTCTACAAAAAAGCTGGGTATGGTGGCACGTGTTTGTCGTACCAGCTAATCTCGAGGTTGAGGTGGAAGGATCTCTTGAGCCTGCCTAGAAGGCAGAGGCTGCAGTGAGCAGAAATGGCGCCATGACACGCCAGCCTAGGTGACACAGTATGAGACCCTGTCTCCAAAAAAAAAAAAAGATAAAAATGAGGACACTGGGGCAGTGGCTTGGGCCCAGGTGATCTCAAAAGCCCTTTCAGACAAAGGACAGTAAATGGGGTGAAACTGGCTTTGTTACAGAACTGTCCTAATCTAGTGTCTGGGGTGTGTGCTGCCTTCCTCCAGCCATCTGGGCACCAAGAGGTTGCCTGTGGTTGTCCTCTAAAGTAGGCAGAATTAGTCCAAGTTCGTAAGTGTCTAGATGATCCCTAGCTGATCTTCATGCACGAATACATAAAGCAGGTTCTAGGGTCCCTAACATCATAGCTTAAACGTCCAGCCTGTAGCACTTCATCTATAAGCAACACATCAATATGGAAGAGACTGTTCTTAAGAACTCTTCTGGCCAAGAAAGAATATTTTATGATTCCTTTTAACATTTTAAAATTTTGTTTTTTGTTATTTTTGAGACGGAGTCTCGCTGTGTGGCCCAGGCTGGAGTGCAGTGGTGCCATCTCGGTTCACTGCAAGCTCCGCCTCCCAGGTTCACGCCATTCTCCTGCCTCAGCCTCCCGAGCAGCTGGGACTACAGGCTCCCACCACCACACTTGGCTAGTTTTGTGTATTTTTTAGTAGAGACGGGATTTCACGATGTTAGCTGGGATGGTCTCGATCTCCTGACCTCATGATCTGCCCGCCTTGGCCTCCCAAAGTGCTGGGATTACAGGAGTGAGCCATCGCACCTGGCCTTTTAAAATATTTTTTTAAAATGGTAGAGACAGAGTCTCACTATTTTGTCCAGGCTGGTCTTGAACTCCTGGGCTCAAGTGATTATGTCCTACTTTGGTCTCCTAAAGTCTTCGGATTACAGGCGTGAGCTACCACACCTGGCCTTGTGATTCATTTTTAGTTAAATACTGTGTCCTGGCTAGGCTCGGTGGCTCACACCTGTAATTCCAGCACTTTGCGAGGCTGAGGTGGGTGGATCACCTGAGGTCAGGAGTTTGAGACCAGCCTGGCCAACATGGTGAAACCCCATCTCTACTAAAAAATACAAAAAATTAGACGGTGGGTAGTGGTGTGCACCTGTAGTCTCAGCTACTTGTGAGGCTGCAGCAGGAGAATCACTTGAACCCAGGAGGTGGAGGTTGCAGTGAGCCAAGATCGTCCCACTGCAATCCAGCCTGGGTGACAGAGCGAGACTCTGTCTCAAAAAAAAAAAAAAAAAAAAAAAAAAAAAATTAGTTACTCTGTCCCTCCAAGTCAGGTAACGCGTCTTGTACTTCAGAGACAATGGGTAACACTCAGTTCTAGTTCTGAGGTCTTATAATCTGATGATAAAGATCTCAACAATGCAATTTAAAGAATTAATTGTGGGGCAAAAACATGACAAAATTGAGCATCTTAACCATTTGTAGGAGTACCGTTCAGTACTGTTAAGTCTATTCATGTTGGTGTGCAACAGATCTTTAGAACTTTTTAATCATGCAAAATTAAAAGTCTACACCCATTGAAGTCCCCCAGCCCCCCCCCCCGCCATTTTATGGGTGAAGTAATACTCTGTAAACAAATATTTTAGTGGAATTTCTACAACAGCAAGAAGCCACGCTTTTGTAAAATGCAGGATTTACTAATGTGGGTGTTTCCTTTCTCATATAGACCAAGTTCCTTCAAGTCAAGGAGCCCATCCTGTCATGTATCTTGACACTTGGCCTGTGATCACTCAGTTCAGTGAATCTTTTTTTTTTTTTTTTTTTGAGACGGAGTCTTGCTCTGTCGCCCAGGCTGGAGTGCAGTGGCCGGATCTCAGCTCACTGCAAGCTCCGCCTCCTGGGTTCACGCCATTCTCCTGCCTCAGCCTCCCGAGTAGCTGGGACTACAGGTGCCCGCCACCATGCCCAGCTAGTTTTTTTTAGTAGAGACGGGGTTTCACCGTGTTAGCCAGGATGGTCTTGATCTCCTGACCTCATAATCCGCCCGCCTCCGCCTCCCAAAGTGCTGGGATGACAGGCGTGAGCCACCGCGCCTGGCCACAGTTGAGTGAATCTTGATACTGACCATGTGATCACTTGTGCAAGGATGGGAAGGACTGGGGAGGTGGGTCACAGCAAGGAATTAAGCAGGCTAAGGGGAAGTAAAGCCACATTACCATCTCCTTCCTGCTTTCCTTTCCTCGCTTTGGACAGAGACATGGATAGAGGGTATTATGTGTGGTGGTGCAGGCTGTTCACTGCACCAGGTCATCCAACTGAGGTGGTGCAGGTTGTTCACTGCACAAGGCATTTCACAGTGTCATCCACTGGGCAGGTGTGGCTGACATCCTGCACTCTGCTCACCAGCCAAGGAGTGACTGTCCCCAAGTCTAGGCTGGGGACAGAGAAGGCTTGGGTCCTACTAAGGGCTGGGAAAAACTCTAGTGTTGGGTCTCACGCCACTTCCCCACCAGTGGTCCTTCTCTTACCTTGCTGGTGAGATTGGGCCTCTCTCATTTCCAGGTCATGGGTCAGTTCTGGGGGGAAAGAAAAGAAAAGGCAGTTTGTGTGTGTGTGTGTGTGTGTGTGTGAGTGACAGAGAAATCATGGAATAACAGCTCAGTAAGAGTGGCAATAAGAATCTTTAGAAGCCACTCCTGTACTATTTTACCACAACCTTGCCAGGGGAAGAGATGAAGAGATGTGTCCAGGGCATAGCCTGAACCTGGCCAGCTTGACTCCAAGCTCGGAAATCTTCCCAGCTCAAGCTTTAAGCCTGGGTTTGGAGTTCAGTTCACCCCTCATGGGACTGAGGAGCCTGGCTTGTTTCGGGGCTGGGGGGCTATCTGCCCTTCCTGGGGTGATATGCCAGCCAATCAGAGCAGTTCTGGAGGACCCTTGCTGTGCAGGGCTTTGACCCTTTCGTGTTTAGCTGATGGCTGCTGGAGTGTCCAGAACTGCTTGGCGGCACCGGAGGCAGGCTCAGGGCAGTGGCTACTTACCCATCTGGACACTTGCTTTTCGCTATTTTGACAGCCAGTACCGTCGAGCCTGTGTTACTATCTGAACATCAGCGCTGCCCCTTCCCAAGCCCCAGTTCCATCATATTCCCCACGGCAGGGAGGGGCTTCGAGGAGGACAGTGCCGTCTAGTGATGGGGGCCTGGATTGGCATTGAGGGGATGGGGCGGGCAGGCTAGGAGCCACTCAAGGGTACTGGTGCAGGAGCAGTTTCCTCCTGGGTGCTGCAGCCCAGCCGTCACCCCTCTGCCTGCCTGTCCCCCCAGTCTCCATTCCTTAGTGCCCCCCAAACTCCACTTCTCAGCTCAGGCGAGTTTGATAATTTTTCCAGCCTCACCCCCACTCCCCCGACTCCACCAGGGCTCAAGAACTGGTACAAAGGCAGAAGGAAGCCAGAAGCCGCAGCTGCCTGTGATGCAGACTGACTCGGGGCACCTGTGTACACCCGCAGGGACACAGTCTGGTGCCCACGGGGAGGAGGTGTGAACCGGGGGTCGGGGGAGGAAGGCGGTGCATCTCTGGGACTACCACCCAGCAGCGCCTTCAGGGGCCTTGTGACCCCTCTGCCCCTCCTCCTCACTGCCCTCACCAGCTCTGCCAGAGACCCAGGGCTTTGCCAGAGGTGCCTTCTCTGGGGAGGCCGGTTGTTGCTAGGAGATAGGCAGCTCAGGGTGCCTGAGCCTTCTGCTGTGACCAGAGTCTGAACCTGTTCCCTGGGGCCCCTGTGAGGACTCTGATGCCTCTACCTCCAGGGCTTCCTGGGACCAACTTGGCCTCTCCTCCAGGGCCTTGTGATGTAGCCCAGGGACCTTGGCCTAATTTCAGCGATTTGGGAGCGGAGATACCTTGGCTCTGCCATTAACTCCCTGTGGGTGGTTTCTCTTCAGCCTTTAAACACAGGACTTGGGGGTAGGGTGATAAAAATCTCAGCTGGGCTACACATGAGCATGGCGTGAGGTCAGATATGCTGTGTGACCTTGGGCCAGTAACGGCACTTCTCTGAGCCTCAGTTTTCTCATCTAGAGAATGGGGGCACAATAGCACCTCTTCTCCAAGGGACTGTCCAAGGATTAAATGAGAAAAAATAAACAGTAGGCTTGGCCAAGGGCTGAGTTGGTGCTGAACGCCTGTGAGTAGTTCTTGTCATCAATCAGGCTGCTTCGCCACCCCAGAACATACCCACCTCTCAAGCCCTTCATTCTGAGTCCTCACCCATCCTCAGCCAGCTCCCTGGGCAGCCTGTCCCTTAGGCTCCTACACCAGCCTCTCCCCTCTCCCAGCCCCCTCCCAGCCCTGGGTCCCTCTTTAATCTCCTTCCCCTTATCTTCTCCATTCTCATCACCTCCTTCTTGGGGGAAAGGCCTTATTCAGTCATTTCAGCCTCAAGAGTGGCTGCTCTGGCCTGGGCCAGTTATTTTTATCTCCTTAATCAATAACCAAGAGGTGGCCGGGCGCGGTGGCTCACGCCTGTAATCCCAGCACTTTGGGAGGCCAAGGTGGGCAGATGATCTGAGGTCAGAAGTTCAAGACCAGCCTGGCCAACATGGTGAAACCCCACCTCTAATAAAAATACAACAATTAGCCAGTCATGGTGGCGGGCACCTGTAATCCCAGCTACTTGGGAGGCTGAGGCAAGAGAATCGCTTGAACCCAGGAGGCAGAGGTTGCAGTGAGCTGAGATCGCGCCACTATACTCCAGCCTGGGCGACAGAGCAATACTCTGTCTCAAAATGAAAATAATAGCAATAAAAAAAAAAACCAAGAGGTTTCAGGCCCATACCCATCTGAGAAGGGTGGCGTGGGTGAGGGCACTCTGTTCCTGCCTCCTCCACGTATCTGGCCTGTGTCCTAAAAGGAGGGACCACAAGTTCTCAGAATTGGGGCAAAAGAGAAACGAGAGGAGTTGCTAGGGCGTCTTACGGTTTCCTCTTCTAATTTTGTTATTGCAGTGAAAAGGTGGCATCAGGCAGGGGTGAGATACTTGGGCCGTTCTTGTCCCCGACGCTGGCCTCTGCTCCCATCCAGTCTTCAGGGGAGATGAGAATGTGTGGCTGACCCTGTCTGTGGAGCCTTTGGAAGCTGCGATGGCTGAGTCAGGACCACTGGCGTCTTCATCTTTTTTTTTTTTTTTTTTTTTTT
>NW_016803136.1:2607292-2612431 GCF_001698545.2 Rhinopithecus bieti
TTTTTTGAGACAGAGTTTCACTCTTGTTGCACAGGGTGGAGCACAATGGCGCGATCTCGGCTCACCACATCCTCCGCCTCCTCCCAGATTCAAGCGATTCTCCTGCCTCAGCCTCCCAAGTAGCTGGGATTCCAGGCATGCGCCACCACGCCTGGCTAATTTTGTATTTTTAGTAGAGACAGGGTTTCTCCATGTTGGCCAGGCTGGTCTTGAACTCCTGACCTCAGGTGATCCGCCCGCCTCAGCCTCCCAAAGTGCTGAGATTACAGGTGTGAGCCACTGTGCCCGGCAGGACTATTGGCTTCTCATGTCACAGTGTAGGAAGTCAGGTGGACCACTCAGATCGTTTGGGACTCAAAAGTTTCCCTGGGCAGTGGGGAGCTCCCAGGAGCAGGTGCTGGAAGGGAAGTTGAAGTCTGAGCATCTTGGGGAGAGAATGTCCAGAAAGCTGCAGAGGCACGTAGGGCTGTGAGTCTAGAGCTCTGGGTTCTCATCTTCCCTCCACCACTGACATATTGTGTGACTCTTTCTCTGGGCCTTGGTTTACCTAAATAGGTACGACGAAGAGGCCAGGCCCTCCCAGCTGAGACGGTCTGTGAGTCACTGGCTCCAAAGTGTGCATGTGGAGACGCGGCCTCAGTGAGCACTCCGGCCAGAGCCAAGCCTCTGAGGGGCCCAGGCAGCTGAGGCCCCAAGTCCAAGAGCAGAGGCCAGGCCTGGGATTTCACTTCATCCTTGGTGCCTCCCTCTGCTCTGCTCACAAATCCGTTCAGCAGGCAAGTCCTTTCCTTCACCGTACCTCCCACGGGTCGCCCCCATTCTACCCCTCTTCATCCTCCCCTGGAATATTC
Organism: Rhinopithecus bieti; assembly: GCF_001698545.2. NCBI lineage: Eukaryota > Metazoa > Chordata > Mammalia > Primates > Cercopithecidae > Rhinopithecus > Rhinopithecus bieti. Next base: position 2,608,144 of record NW_016803136.1, read on the forward strand.
ATCACCTCTGCTGGTCTCCCTACCTCCCTCTCCCACCAGTTCAGCTTCCATACAACTGCCAGACTGAGTTTCCTTTTTGTTTTTGTTTTAGACGGAGTCTCACTTTGTAGCCCAGGCTGCAGTGCAATGGCATGATCTCGGCTCAGTGCAACCTCTACCTCCTGGGTTCAAGCAAGTCTCCTGCCTCAGCCTTCTAAGTAGCTGGGATTACAGGCGCGCACCCCTACGCCTGGCTAATTTTTTGTATTTTTAGTACAGACGGGGTTTTGCCATGTTGGCCAGGCTTGTCTTGAACTCCTGACCTCAGGTGATCCGCCCGCCTCAGCCTCCCAAAGTGCTGGGATTACAGGCATCAGCCACCACACCCGGCCCAGACTGAGTTTCTTAATGTAGGATAATGCTGATCAGGCAGCACTCAGCTGCTCAAAAACTTTCTGTGGCTCCCCACTACCCAGGAGGACTCCTTGGTGGTCATGGTGTTTGTCAAGGTCTTCCACACTTTGGCTCCAGCTGGATTTCTTTTCTTTCTTTTTCTTTTTTTGGAGATGGAGTCTTGCTCTGTTGCCCAGGCTGGAGTGCAGTGGCGCAATCTTGGCTCACTGCAACCTCCGCCTCCTGGGTTCAAACAATTCTCAGCCTCCTTAGTAACTGGGATTACAGGCATGCGCCACCACGCTGGGCTAATTTTTGTATTTTTAGTAGAGACAGTGTTTCTCCATGTTGGCCAGGCTGGTCTCAAACTTCTGACCTCAGGTGATCCACCCACCTCCGCCTCCCAAAGTGCTGGGATTATAGGTGTGAGCCACCACGCCCAGCCTCCAGCTGGATTTCTTATCAGTCTCCTTTAAGTGCTGCTTTATCAACTAGAACCTTCCATGAGCTTTTGGCTTCCGAGCTTCTGCCGTGCTCTTCCCTTCATCTGGAACGCTCGCTCTCCTCCCCTTTCCCATGTGATATCTGGGCATGTCCACATGCTTTGCAGCCTCCAGGGAGTTGAAGCATCTCTCCTCTGGGGAGCCTCGGATGCTGGCCCTCCTCCTTCAGCTCCTGCTCCTCAAGCTGGACATGCTCCTGCCCAGGAGCTCCTGCTTGATTTCTGCTCTACCTTAATATCACTAGTTGACCTGTTTGTCTCCCTAGCTAGACCGAGGGCTGGGAATTGCTTGGTGAACAGTGACTTGGAAAGGGTGGGAACCTCTGGGAATTGGTTCCTAGGAGTCCTCCACTACCTAACCAGAGCTTTTTTTTTTTTTTTTTTTGAGACAGAGTCTTGCTCTGTCGCCCAGGCTGGAATGCAGTGGCATGATCTCAGCTCACTGCAACCTCTGCCTCCTGGCTTCAAGCGATTCCTCTGCCTCAGCCTTCTGAGTAGCTGGGACTACAGGCACCCGCCACCATACCTGGTTAATTTTTTGTATTTTAGTAGAGATGGGATTTCACCATGTTGTCCAGGATGGTCTTGATCTCCTGACCTTGTGATCCGCCCGCCTCGGCCTCCCAGAGTGCTGGGATTACAGGCATGAGCCACCGCGCCAGGCCCTAACCAGAGCTCTTTGCCCTGAAACTCTCAGGTGTTTCTAGAACTTTTCCAACTTCTCTGACCATCTCACCTCCCCAAGTCCCAGTTTCCTTATTCAGAAAAAGAGGCAGCGGAATTGGTGCCGTGTGAGGCTCACGGGGGCTGCTGGTGGGCACAGCCCAGAGACCGTGGCTGTGATGATGACAGCAGCCCCTCCCCACCCGTCCGGCCGCCTCTCCCGGCCTCACCTGAACAGCGTTTCTGCAGCCTCAGGATCTCCAGGTGCAGGTCTCGCAGCAGGGCCATCTGCTCCTTTTTCAGGAAGCTGATGTGGCGCTGCACGCTCTGGATCTGATGCTCCAGGGACACGGTATCCATGGCAACCCAGGGCTTGGGCCCCACCTAGGGAGGACAACAAGGTGAACCCACCTCTTCTGAGCCCATCTGCGCTGCCCGCCCTCAGCTCTTTCACTGTCTCCTCCGCGCTGGGTCCTGTTGCCACCAGGAAAATGATTCTGCCACTGCTGTCACCTCCCCACTCTTCCTTCATTCAGGCTTCATGAAAAAGCAGGGGAGTTGGCAGGAAAGCATCATTATTCCCATTTAACAGTTGGAGAACCAGAGGGCGATGGCTTCCTTCTCCTGCTCCCATGTAACTGTTTTTTTGAGATGGAGTCTTGCTCCTGTCACACAGGTTGGAGCGCAGTGGCACGATCTCGGCTCACTGCAAGCTCCACCTCCCGGGTTCAAGCAATTCTCCTTTCTCAGCCTCCTGAGTACCTGGGACTACAGGTGCCTGCCACAACGCCTAGTTAATTTTTGAATTTTTAGTAGAGACGGGGTTTCACCATGTTGGCCAGGCAGGTCTTGAACTCCTGACCTCAGGCAATCCACCCGCCTCGGCCTCACAAAGTGCTGGGATGACAGGCGTGAGCCACTGCACCCAGGCCCATATAACTTTAGCCTCTTTTGCTTCTCAAACAGGAAAACAAATGGAGTGGCAAAGTCAGTAGAGAGACAGAGAACCTGGGTTCTAGCCTGCTCTTCCCCTCTAGCAGTGTGACCTGGGTGAGCCCTCGCACTCTGTGCGCTCTCAGTTTTCTCAGGGGTAAAATGAGGGGGATGTGGAGTGAGTGAACCCTAGAGTCTCTTCCAGCTCTGACGTCCCACAGTATCTCAGCCCAAGGGCTACATGGCTGTTCTGAATATTATTCTCCTTTAGTTCAACTCCACTTCAACTTAACCACAGTCCAGGGCTCCGGGCTCCTCCAAGTGGCAGTGGAGGAAGATCTGGTGAATGTTTCACTAAAACTGACTCTGGGCTGAAGGCAGGTGGTGGAGTCCCTTTGTAAAGGAGAAAGGTGGGCCGGGCATAGTGGCTCACACCTGTGATCTCAGCACTTTGGGAGCCCAAGGCAGGTGGATCATAAGGTCAGGAGTTCAAGACCAGCCTGGCCAACATGGTGAAACCCCATCTCTACTAAAAATACAAAAATTAGCTGAGTATGGTGGCACATGCCTGTAATTCCAGCTACTTGGGAGGCTGAGGCAGGAGAATTGCTTGAATTGGGACGGGGAGGCGGAGGTTGCAGTGAGCTGAGATCATGCCACTGCACTCCAGCCTGGGCTACAGAGCAAGATTCCATCTCAAAAAAAAAAAAAAAAAAAAAAAAAGCGCCGGCGTGGTGACTCATACCTGTAATCCCAGCACTTTGGGAGGCTGAGGTGGGTGGATCAACTGAGGTCAGGAGTTTGAGACCAGCCTGGCCAACATGGTGAAACCCTGTCTCTACTCAAAATACAAAAGTTAGCCAGGCATGGTGGCACGTACTTGTAATCCCAGCTGCTACTCACTGAGGCAGGAGAATGGCTTGAACCCAGGAGGCGGAGGTTGCAGTGAGCTGAGATCATGCCACTGCACTTCAACCTGGGCGAGGTAAGACTCTGTCTCTAAATAAATACATAAATAAATAAAAGAGAAACAGGCTGGGCGTGTTGGCTTACTCATGTATTCCCAGCACTCTGGGAGGCCAAGGCGGGGAGATCACTTGAGGTCAGGAGTTGGAGACCAGCCTGCCCAACATGGTCAAACGCCATCTCTATTAAAAATACAAAAATTAGCCGGGCCTGGTGGCGCATCCCTGTAATCCCAGTTACTCGGGAGGCTGAGGCAGGAGAGTCACTTGAACCCGGGAGGCGGAGGATACAGTGAGCCAAGGTTGTGCCACTGGATTCTAGCCTGAGTGACATGGCGAGACTCTGCCTGAGAAAAAAAAAAAGAGAGAGACATGGGAGGAGGCTGGGTGTGGTGGCTCATGCCTGTAATCCGAGCACTTTGAGAAGCTGAGGTGGGAAGACGGCTTGAGTCCGGGAGTTTGAGACCAGCCTGGGCAACAAAGTGAGATATCATCTCTAAAAATATATAAATAGGCCAGACTCGGTGGTTCATGCCTGTAATCCCAGCCCTTTTGGAGGCCAAGGTGGGCAGATTGCTTGAGGTCAGGAGTTCGAGACCAGCCTGGCTGACATGGTGAAACCCCGTCTCTACTAAAAATACAAAAATCAGCTGGGCGTGGTGGCACAGGTGCCTGTAATCTCAGCTACTTGGGAGGCTGAGGCACAAGGATTGCTTGAACCCGGGAGGTAGAGGCTGCAATGAGTCAAGATTGCACCACTGTACTGCAGCCTGGGCAACAGAGCAAGACTCTGTCTCAAAAAATAAATAAATAAATAAATAAATAAATAAATAAATAAATAAAAATAAATACA
>NW_016803136.1:2613588-2622433 GCF_001698545.2 Rhinopithecus bieti
AGTCTTTCGAATCCAGAGAAGGTTCCCAATATTTACACCGATATTTACACTGGGAACAGACCTAGGTTTGAATCTGTCACCCAGGCCGGAGTGCAGTGGGGCGATCATAGCTCACTGCAACCTCAGACTCCTGGCTTAAGCAATCCTTCCACCTCAGCCTCCCGAGTAGCTAAAGGCTACAAGTGACCGCCACCATGCCTGGCTAATTTTTAAAATTTTTTGTAGAGACAGGGTCTCACTTTATTGCCCAGGCTGGTGTCTACCTCCGGGCCTCAAGCAATCCTCCCACCTTGGTCTCCCAAAGTGCTGGGATTACAGGCATGAGCCACTAGACCCAGCTGATTTGTGGTTCTTTCAATTACCTGCTGTGTGATTTTGGCATGAAAATTAACCTCTCTGAGCCATTTTCCTTCCCCCTGTAAGATGGGGCTGCAAATCCTACCGTCCTAGGATAGCTGTAAGGATTAAATGAGATAAGAACTGTAAGGTCTGGCACAGTGGCTCATGCCTGTAATCCCAGCACTTTGGGAGGCCAAGGCGGGTGGATCACCTGAGGTCAGGAGACCAGGCTGACCAATATGGTGAAACCCCGTCTCTACTAAAAATACAAAAATCAGCCAGGCATGGTGGTGTGCACCTGAAGTCCCAGCTACTCGGGAGGCTGACACGGCAGAATTGCTTGAACCCAGGGTGCAGAGGTTGCAATGAACTGAGATCAAACCACTGCACTCCAGCCTGGGCAACACAGTGAGACTCTGTCTAAAATAAATATTCAGGCCAGGTGCAGTTGCTCACGCATGTAATCCCAGCACTTTGGGAGGTCAAGGTGGGTGGATCACGAGGTCAGGAGATCGAGATCATCCTGGCCAACATGCTGAAACCCCGTTTGTACTAAAAATAACAAAAATTAGCTGGGTGTGGTGGTGCGTGCCTGTAGTCCCAGCTACTCGGGAGGCTGAGGCAGGAGAATGGTTTGAACTAGGGAGTCAGAGGTTGCAGTGAGCGGAGATTGTGCCACTGCACTCCAGCCTGGCAACAGAGCGAGACTCCATCCCAAAAAAATAAAAATAAAAATAAGTAAGTCTGGGCGAGGTGGTTCACGCCTGTAATCCCAGCACTTTGGGAGGCCGTGGTGGGTGGATCACGAGGTAAGAGATCGAGACCATCCTGGCCAACACGATGAAACCCTGTCTCTACTAAAAATACAAAAAGTTAGCTGCGCGTGGTGGTGGGTGCCTGTAGTCCCAGTTACTCCGGAGGCTGAGGCAGGAGAATGGCATGAACCTGGGAGGCGGAGCTTGCAGTGAGCCGAGATCACGCTACTGCACTCCAGCCTAGGCTACAGAGCAAGACTCATCTCAAATAGAAGGATAGATACACAGATAGGTAGATAGATAGATGATAGATAGATAGATAGATAGATAGATAGATAGACAGACAGATAGATGGATAGATAGATAAAATAGAGAAATGTAGGAGGGGCGTGGTGGCTCACGCCTGTAATCCCAGCACTTTGGGAGGCCGAGCCGGGCGGATCACGAGGTCAGGAGTTCGAGACCAGCCTGACTAACATGGTGAAACCCCGTCTCTACTGAAAACACAAAATTAGTTGGTTGTGGTGATGCATGCCTGTAGTCCCAGCTACTCAGGAGGCTGAGGCAGGAGAATGGCTTGAACCCTGGAGGGGAGATTGCAGTGAGCAGAGGTCATGCCACTGCACTTCAGCTTGGGGATAGAGCAAGACTGTCTCAAAAAAAAAAAAAAAAAATTACAATCTGTGATAAGGGCCATCAAAGAGACCTACAAGGTAATGTGAAAGAATAAAGAGGGGAACCTACTTTAGATTTGGGGTGAGGAAAGTTCTCTTTGAGGAAGTAAGTTTTAGGCTGATGCCTTGTGACAGGCAGAGTTCTAAGACGGTCCCCAAGATTCCCAGGCTCTGGTATGCAGGTGCTCTGCTTGAGTGTGGGTGGGCCTGTGCGTACGACAGATCTCACCCCTGTGATTACGCTATACACAAAGGTGAAGGGATTCTGCAGATGTAATTAAGGCCTCCAGTTGACTTTGATTTAATCAAAATGGAGATTATTCTGGGTGGGCCTGACCTAATTAGGCAAAACCCTGAGGCTGGGCAAGTGGTTTATGCCTGTAATCTCAGCACTTTGGGAGGCCGAGGCGGGCTGATCACTTGAGGTCAAGAGATCAAGACCAGCCTGGCCAACATGCTGAAATACTGTCTCTACTGAAAATACAAAAATTAGCTGGGCAGTAGAATGGCATGAACCCAGGAGGCAGAGCTTGCAGTGAGCCGAGATGGCACCACTGTGCTCCAGCCTGGGCGACAGAGCAAGACTCCGTCTCAAAAAAAAAAAAAGAAAAATACAAAACTTAGCCAGGCATAGTGGCGCATGCCTGTAATCCCAGCTACTTGGAAGGCTGAGGCAGGAGAATCTCTTGAACCCAGGAGACAGAAGTTGCAGTGAGCCGTGATTGCACCGCTGCACTCCAACTTGGGCGACAGAGTGAGACTCCGTCTCAAAACAAAAACAAAAACAAATATAAGTCTGATCATGTCTCCCCATACCCCACTCAAAACCCTCTGTGTGGCTTTCCATCACACTTCAGAACAAACCCAAAGTTCTTCTGAGCCTTGCACAGTCTGCCCTGGCTCCCTCTGTCCTTATCCTGCTGGTTCCACCCCAGCCACTCCGACCTCCTTGCTGCTTCCTGAATGTGCCCAGCACACGCTTGCCTTGGGGACTTTGTACGTGCTGTCCCCTCTGCCAGGATTGCCCTTCACCAAGACCTCCTCAGGGCCTGGTCCCCTCCTTCATTCAGGACTCTCCAAATGTCAGCTCATCAGGGATTTCTCTCATCACCCAATTTAAAGTAGAATCTTTTGTTACCCTCCATTCCCCTAATCTGCATGATTTCTTCTTCCGTGAATGTATTACCACATGAATATATTAAATTTTTATTTTATTTATTTATTTATTTTTATTTTTTTGAGATGGAGTCTGGCTCTGTTGCCCAGGCTTGAGTGCAATGATACGATCTCGGCTCACCGCAACCTCCGCTTCCCGGGTTCAAGTCAATCTCCTGCCTCAGCCTCCCAAGTAGCTGGGACTGCAGGCATGCGCCACCACACCTGGCTAATTTTTGTGTTTTTAGTAGAGACGGGGTTTCACTGTGTTGGCCAGGCTGGTCTCGAACTCCCGACCTCGTGATCCACCCACCTCAGTCTCCCAAAGTACTGGGATTACAGGCATGAGCTCCTGCACCCAGCCCCTAATTTTTGTTTCTTGTCTGTTTCCCCTGCCAGATTGTTAGCAACTGAGATGAAGGACATTGCTTTGGTTCCTCCTGTTCTTAGTACCTAGCACAGTATGTGGCAAACAGGAAGCACTCAGTAAATATCTTTAGAGTGAGTGAATTTGTCTACCACTCACTGGTGGAGACCGGTGGAGAAGCAGATTTACACAAAGTAAGATCAAGTTGTCATGTGTTAGGTGTGATATGCCCAAAAGACCTCAGACAAGGAGAACTAGATGTCTCGTAGGCAGGCCAGTATACTGGTGCAGCCAGGCTCAGGGGGCTCATGCCTATAATCCCAGAACTTTGGGAGGAAGAGGCGGGCAGATCTTTTTTGTGCCCAGCAGTCTGAGACCAGCCTGGACAACATGGTGAAACCCTGTCTCTACTAAAGATACAAAAATTAGTTGGGCGGGGTGGCGTGGTCCCAGCTACTCGGGAGGCTGAGGTGGGAGGATTGCTTGAGCCCAGGAATTTGAGGCTGCAGTGAGCCATGACTGCACCACTGCATTCCAGCTTGGGTGACAGAGTGAGATCCTGTCTCAAAAAAAAAAAAAAAAAGATAGAATAAAACATAATACACTGGTGCATAACTCAGGAGAAACAGGTGAGCTGCGTGTCTATGCAACTGTGAGTCTTTGTCAGGGTTTGTGTGCTTGCGTATCTGTGTGTGTGCCTGAGCCTGCGTGTGTGTCTCAAGGAGCACCTGTGTTTCTCGATTCTCTCGATGCTATGTCTGCTGTGCGCACACCTGTAGGATGAAGGTGGGTGTGTGGGCCTGTGCTTAGGATAAAGAGAGAAAGAGAAAATGTCTGTTCCCAGCCACTGAAATGCAAATGTTTCTGAAGAGTAAAAGCCCTTCCCACACAGCTCTGGAGACTGGACCCTGGCCACCGGTGAGAGGCTGAGCCAACCAGCTGTTTCTGTGCTTTCCCAGAACGACTTGAGTATTTGCTTCCAACTAGGCAGGCTGCTTTTCTCAGGGCGGAAATTTGGGTCACAAACGATCTTGGCAAATATTCTCTCTTAGACATTATTGTTTAGTTTGTTTGGGGGAGGGTGGGAGATAGAGTGGGGAAGGGAACTAGTGACAACAAAAATCTCTCTGTCTAGCTGGGGAGTTGCAGGCACTACTTCAGAAGGCCCAAGCCAGGAAAACATCCGATTTTCCCATCATCAATGCAGTCCTGGAACATCTGGGCTTCAGAAGCTCATGCCTGAGGACTTGGCCCAGGTCAGTAACAGTAGCTGACGGGCTGGAGCTATCAGTTCCATCTCTCCCCCCAACACAGTACTAGATGTCTAGCCTCCTGAGTTAACACGCTTGGGGAAGAGAGTCACACTCCTCTTCTGCTGTCCTGAGCACCTCAGAGCCTGCCTTGTTTCTGCTCCCCTCCTTCTTCTGGTTCTCTGAGTTCTTTTTCCTGTTAATTTTTCCTTCCCCTTGTCCTTCTCCTTCTTTTTTTTTTTTTTTTTTCAAGATGGAGTTTTGCTCTTGTTGCCCAGGCTGGAGTGCAATGACACAGTCTTGGCTCACCGCAACCTCCACCTCCCTGATTCAAGTGATTCTCCTGCCTCAGCCTCCCAAGTAGCTGGGATTACAGGCGCCTACCACCATGCCTGGCTAATTTTGTATATATATATATATTTTGAGACGTAGTCTCACTCTGTCGCCCAGGTTGGAGTGCAATGGCGCGATCTCGGCTCACTGCAAACTCCACCTCCTGGGCTCATGCCATTCGCCTGCCTCAGCCTCCCGAGTAGCTGAACTACAGGCGCCTGCCACCACACCCAGCTAATTTTTTGTATTTTTAGTAGAGACGGGGTTTCACCATGTTAGCTAGGATGTTCTCGAGCTCCTGACCTCATGATCTGCCCGCCTCGGCCTCCCAAAGTGCTGGGATTACAGGCTTGAGCCACCGCACCCAGCCTAATTTTTATATTTTTAGTAGAGACGGGGTTTTGCCATGTTGGCCAGGCTGGTCTCGAACTCCGGACCTCAAGTGATCCATTGGCCTCAGACTCCCAAAGTGCTGGGATTACAGGCATGGGCCACTGTGCCTGGCCTTTCTAGCTTGATGAAAAAATATTCATTAAAAAAAATTGTTACCAAAAATATTAAAAAGACCCTAACACAAGATTCACAATTTATAGGGTTAATTCCAAGTACTTTTAACATGTCTCTGATGTGTCTGAAAGTTACAAATACTTTTCCCTTTGGGGAAGTTGGTGGAGAAGGCTTATATGCTCAGGTCCCCAATCACAGGTAAAGTGTCAGGCTCAGGAGCTTTCTGACCCTGGCACAGTTTGGACTCTCTGAGGTCTGGGCTCCCGATCCCTGAAAATGACCTCTCTTCCCGCTTGTCTCTTTGGAGCTTCTGGGTACTCACTTTCCTACCCAGTTACCACCGACTTGGCAAGTGGGAAGCTGCAGTTCTCTCCCCCGCTTCAGTTTTGTTTTGTTTTGTTGTTTGTTTGTTTTATTTTGAGACGGAGTCTCCTCTGTCACCCAGGCTAGAGTGCAGTGGTTCAGTCTTGGCTCACTGCAACCTCCGCCTCCTGGGTTCAAGCAGTTCTCCTGCCTCAGCCTCCCAAGTAGCTGGAATTACAGGCACCCACCAACACACCCAGCTATTTTTTGTATTTTTAGTAGAGACAGGTTTTTGCCATGTTGGCCAGGCTGGTCTTGAACTCCTGACCTCAGGTGATCCACCTGCCTCAGCCTCCCAAAGTGCTGGGATTACAGGTGTGAGCCGCAGCGCCTGGCCTGCTAAGCAGCAGTTTGAAAACCTCTTTTGTAGTCTAGTCTTTCCTTGGGTATCTAAATCTCACCTTCCCCACACCCTTTTCGTCTGCTCAAGGTTCCCTGGCCTCTGCCGCCTCTCTTTCCCTTAAGCAGAGGAGGTCGCTGGGAGAAGAACCAGACTCCACACTTCTTGCGACCTGCTTGCCTGGGGTTTGCATTGTCTGCCACCCCTCACTCACTGATGGATTCTCTTGTCCCAGTTTCAGCTTTTCCTAGTGTTTCTTTTCTGTTTGGGACTGAAAATATTTATCAAGTCAACAAATACCTTTGTGCTGTTCTTAACAGCCACGTTTTGTTAAAATTCTTTAAGTATGTATGTTTTCTTGTTTTAAGGAGAATGTGGCCAGGCGCGGTGACTCAAGCCTGTAATCCCAGCACTTTGGGAGGCCGAGACGGGCGGATCACGAGGTCAGGAGATGGAGACCATCCTGGCTAACACGGTGAAACCCCGTCTCTACTAAAAAACACAAAAAACTAGCCGGGGAGGTGGCGGGCGCCTGTAGTCCCAGCTACTCGGGAGGCTGAGGCAGGAGAATGGCGTGAACCCGGGAGGCGGAGCTTGCAGTGAGCTGAGATCCGGCCACTGCACTCCAGCCTGGGCGACAGAGCGAGACTCCGTCTCAAAAAAAAAAAAAAAAAGAGATTGTTAGACTTATTTTTATTATTCTTATAGTCAGGGCAGGTATATTGGATAGGACAGGCATGGCAATAAGTGAACAAATAAATGAATCAGGCTGGGCGCGGTGGTTCACGCCTGTAATCCCAGCACTTTGGGAGGCTGACGGGGGCGGATCACCTGAGGTCAGGAGTTTGAGACCATCCTGGCCAACATGGCAAAACCCCATCTCTACTAAAAATACAAAAATTAGCAGGGCGTGATGGAGGGCACCTGTAGCACCAGCTACTCGGGAGGCTGAGCCAGGAGAGTCATTTGAACCTGGGAGGCGGAGGTTGCAGTGAGTTGAGATCGCACCACTGCACTCCAACCTGGGCAATAAGAGCAAAACTCGGTCTCAAAAGAAATAATCAACACGAGCGTTATGTTTCTTAGTCATTATTCCTGTTCATGGCCTGACTCAGAGGCCTGAGGCAATAGGAGAGCAGGAACTCAAGAAGCCTTTCTTGGACGTGGCATCAATGCATAAGTAATAATACTTATAAGTAATTGGTACCGTTCTTAGCATTTTACATATATTAACTCATTTATCTTGGCGACAACCCCACGTTGAAGATTCTATTAATGTATCCACTTTATCGATGAGGAGACAGGCTTAGAAAGGTAAAGTAGTTTGCTCAGTATACGCAACTACAGTGCCTGGCAACTAGAAACACTCCACCGGGTGCTCATCCTGGCATTTATGGCCTCTCATAAGAGAATCCCAAAGAGGAGAAGATCAGCCTGCATTTAGCAGTCCACATCTGCAGGTTGCTCTTCTCCTCTTTTGGATTCTACCTCTTGCTGCTCTGATGACAAAGTCTTCCAGTAGCCCAGTAGCCAGACCATCCCCTGGCTTACTATATGCACCTTATCTCTGCCTCTTGAAACCTGATCCATCCTTCAGGGCCTTGCTCTGGTGTGACTTTTACCATGAAGCCATCCCTGATCCCCCACCAAGATGGAAGGACTCTCTCCTGTCTCTCTGTTCCCCAGGCAATTTGTTGGAATCTGAGTGGCAGCTAGCACCACAGTCTGCCATATTATCACTCTTTGTTCTGTGTGTGTGTGTGTGTGTGTGCACGTGTGCCTGCACACACCTGGCTTCTGTGCTAAGCCATAAGTCTTCATCCTCTGTGTGTGTGTGTGTGTGTGCGCGCACACGTGCATGTGCCTGAATGCACCTGGCTTCTGTGCTAAGCCATATGCTTCCTGAGGGCAAGGCTTTGTCTCTGGGAATCTCTTGCAAGAACAGGCCCATAATGAATTTTGCTGTAACAGGGAGAATGGATTGAGTCTTACTGGGAATCACCAGGGCAAGTAAATACACATATTAAAAAATAAGTATGCTGGTCCCCCAACCCCAAATCCTTGGCTTTCCTGGGGACTGGAGTCTGGAACAAGGACTCAGCCTTTGACAAATGTCTAGGATTCTGTCTGCAAGGTGGGGCCACTTAGCCAGTGGTGGAGCCACATCCCCCAGGGACCTTGTGGTCCTCTCCACTCCAGAGCCCCTTCCCCTGAACCCCTCAACTCTGGCTGCCCTCTGCACTGAAGCTCTCAGAAACCCCCACCTCAGCAAAGCTGAGGATCCAGTCACACGGGAATGGGGTGTATGGGGAAACTCGAGCCCCTCACCCCCTTCAGGCTTCAGGTTCTGCCCTAATTATGCCTCCAATATGACTCCCAAGGAAGGCAGGGGTTGGGGGGGATGTGGAGACTAAGGAGGACGGGGAAGCGAGATAACAGAGAGGAGGGCAAAGGCAGCAGAAAGAAAGGTGTGTGTGGCGGGTGGTGGCGGGGCTCGACCTACGGCCGCTCTGGACGCCCGTCAGCGCCAGGCAGGGCCCGGGTCTGGGCGGTGGAGGACAACTTCTGCCAGCAGCCCGCCGCGAGTCCTGCCCGCCTCCCGCGCGCTGCGGTGCCCAGCCCCGCGCCAGCCCTCCCGGGGGAGCTGGAGCTCGGCCGCGCTGCTCCCCACTGGGGCCGCTCCGGCGCCCACACCCCGCACGCCCACCGACCAGCCTCCTCACCTTCGGGACCTGGGAGCCACCGGCCGGCGGGGCCCTGGG
>NW_016803136.1:2623412-2627873 GCF_001698545.2 Rhinopithecus bieti
CCGGCGGCGCGCGGTCGGGGAGGGGAACCCCGGGAGCCCCGAAAGCCCCGGGAACCGGGCCTGAGGCCCCCGGCGGGCCACCGGGCTCGCGGGGCTGGCTTTAGCTGGGAGCTGGAAGGGCGACCTGGGGAACACGCCGGTGCCTTGGCGCGCAGGGGCGCGGCGGAGGATCAGCACCGCGGACAGCGCCCAGGCAGCCAGGCCGCGATCCGCTCCGCCCCTCCCGCCCTGGCGTAGGAAGGAGAGGCAGCGCCCGCACCCGCGCCGGGAAGGCTTGGGGCGAAGCGCGATCTGACCAGTGGGCTGGGAATCCGTCCCGTGTCTAGGCAGCAGCAAACCCGCCCCAGACCTCTCCCTAGCTGTGTGGCCTTGGGTGAGTCACATCATCTCTCTGGGCCCCAGTTGATAAGACGCCCTATTTCACCCTATATGAGGGTCCCAAGAGCCAAGGGAAGATCCTTTACAAACTTCAAAGTTCTGGCCGGACGCGGTGGCTCACCCCTGTAATCCCAGCACTTTGGGAGGCCGAGGCGGGCGGATTATCTGAAGTCCGGAGTTCTAGACCAGCCTGGCCAACATGGTGAATCCTGGTCTCTACTAAAACTACAAAAATTAGCTGGGCGTGGCGGGCGCCTGCTAATCCCAGCTACTCGGGAGACTGAGGCAGGAGAATCTTTTGAACCTGGGAGGCAGAGGTTGCAGTGGCCAAGATTGTGCCACCACACTCCAGCCTGGGTGACAGAGCGAGACTCTGTCGAAAACAAAAAAACTCCAAAGTTCAGAACACGTGCAAGGCATCGCTGTTGATCCATTTTCACCGAACGTGGGAGGCTTTAGGAGTCCCACTGTGTGCCTCAAAAGTGTGGCTGCCCTAATATCTTCCTCCTCCCTGGGGCTTGGTCTCATCTGTAAATGAGGATAATGGCGATCTATGTAGCTCATAAGATCTTCAGGTTGTTGTGAGGATTAAATGAATTCCTTCCTGTGAAGTGCTCAGAACCATGCTGCTGAGTGTTTGTTAGGCCTCTGTGCTCATGACAAGGGATGAGGTAGCATTGTGTGAGTGGCAGGTGGCTCAGAGATACCTCTGGGTAAGTCATTCCGGTCCCTGCCTGGAGGACTGGGCTGAGCGGATTCAGGCTAACGGGCTGGTGCCTGGCTTTTCCCACTCCATTGCTAGCCAAATAATCCCTGGCCTTTCCTCCTGGACCAGATTTTCAGGGAAGCCCTGTACCTTCAGAGCTGGGAGACCTGGCCCTTGCCACAGAGGCCCTGGGGAGGCCTCAAGGGCACCCTACCTCTCTCTACGGGTCCCTTTCCTCCCTGTCCTCCCCACTTTCCAAAGGTTAACTGGACTCAGGTGTCAACAAATAAAAAGCTTTAGCTGCTCCTGGAAAATGGTAAGCCTAAAGAGTTGCAAGGGCCAGGTGCAGTGGCTCACGCCTCTAATCCCAGCATTTTGGGAGGCTGAGGTAGGTGGCTCACGAGGTGACAGGTGCCTGTAATCCCAGCTACTTGGGAGGCTGAAGCAGGAGAATCCCTTGAACCCAGGCGGCAGAGGTTGCAGTGAGCCAAGATCGTGCCACTGCACTCCAGCCTGGGTGATAGAGTAGCACTCCATCTCAAAACAAACAAACAAATGGAGAGTTGCAGGAATGATTCTCTTAGGTGGCTTGACAGACTGCGGGGTTTGAATTTTGTTCAAAGGCCTCTCAAATCCCACCCTGCAGGAATTCTGGCTACTAGCTGCACTGTGGGTGGCCCCTCTTCATCCTATCTGAGGAAATCCTTGGGAGAGGAACAGAAAGGCCAGCCTCGCCCCACTTCCTGTCCCTTGCTGTCCTTCCTAGAGGGCAGTATTCCTGGGCTATGCTCCTTGGACTTGCATATCAGTGTCTCCAGCAGCAGTGTGAGTTCTGATGAACCATCCATATTCTCTTAATTTCATGAGATATCGGTAAGAATGATGAAAGGTATGTTTTTTATCTCCAAAAACAGATGATATAAAGGAGCCTGAAAACCTGGCTTCTGGCCCCAGCTCTGTTACTTACTACTTGGGTAATTCTGGTCAAGTCTCAGCCTTTCAGAGCTCCAGTGCCTTCTCAGTAAAATGGGAAGAGTAACATTTACTCTGCCCACAGGATCCTTGTGAGGCTGTCTTAAGGTGCAAGTGAAGGGGTTGATAAAGGGCACATGGATAGAATTATTATGACTAAGTCTCAAATGTTTTTCTCCTTGATCTGTGTCAGGATGAATCCTGGAACTCTGGCACTTATTTATTTATTTATTTATCTATTTATTTAAAGTGGAATCTCACTCTTTCGCCCAGGCTGGAGTGAAGTGGCACAATCTCAGCTCACTGCAACTTCCACCCTCTGGGTTCAAGCGATTCTCCTGCCTCAGCCTCCCAAGTACCTGGGATTACAGGCATGCACCACCACACCCGGCTAATTTTTGTATTTCTAGTAGAGACGGAGTTTCACCATTTTGGCCAGGCTGGTTTCGAACCCCTGACCTCAAGTGATCTGCCCACTTTGGCCTCCCAAAGTGCTGGGATTACAGGTGTGAGCCACAGAACCCGGCCCCCCCCCCCCCGGCTTTTTTTTTTTTTTTTTTTTCCTGAGATGGAGTCTAGCTCTGTTACCCAGGCTGGAGTGCAGTGGCGTGATCTCAGTTTACTGAAAACTCTACCTCCTGGGTTCAAGCAATTCTTCTGCCTCAGCCTTCCAAGTAGCTGGGATTATAGGCATATGCCACCACACCCAGCTGATTTTTGTGTTTTTAGTAGAGACAGGGTTTTGCCATATTGGCCAGGCAGTCTCAAGCTCCTGACCTCAGGTGGATCTGCCTACCTAGGTCTCCCAAAGTGCTGGGATTATAGGTGTGAGCCACCGCGCCTGGCCTTTTTTCTATTTTCTTTGTTTTTCCTTTTCCTTTTTTTTTAAGAGACAAGGCCTGGCTCTGCTGCATAGGCTGGAGTGCAGTGGTGCAATCACAGCTCACCATAGCCTTGAACTCCTGGGCTCAAATGATCCTGCAGCCTCAGCCTCCTAAAGTGCTAGGATTACAGGAGTGAGCCACTGCATCTAGCTCTGTTTTCTTTTTATTTTTGAGACAGGGTCTCAGTCTGCTGCTCAGGACAGAGTGCAGTCGTGCAAACACAGCCCACTGCAGCCTCAACCTCCCGAGCTCAGGTCCTCCCACCTCAGCTTCCCAAGTAGCTGGGATCCAGGCATGTGCCACCATGCCTGGTTAGTTTTTTTAGTTTTTTGTAGAGATGGGGTTTCACCATGTTGCCCAGGCTGATCTCGAACTCCTGGGCTCAAGTGATCTGCCTGCCTCGGCCTCCCAAAGTGCTGTAATCCTCCCAAAGTGCTGATTACAGCACTTTGCTGGGATTAGAGCCACGGTGCCACCCCCTGGCTCCATTTCCAAAATTAAACTTGTAACAAAGTAAAAGAAAACTAAAGTTTATAAAAACCGTACCTCTTGCTTCCAAAGCAACTGTTGTTTTGCATTGAGCACTTTACCAAGGGGATCTCATTTAAACTTCAGATAAATCGAATTGGAAAGGTTTATTCCCATTTTCAGGTGGAGAAAATGAGGTTTAATTTAACATAACACAGCTTGGAAATGGCAGAGCCAGGATTCAAACTCCAGCCCAGCCTAGGCCAGAGGTAAGCTTGTAACCACAGCATCCTCACGCATGCCAGGGAGAAGATGGTCCAGCTGTGTGAGCCACAGTGGTCATGAGCTTAAGGGGAAGGTAAGGACCAAAGTGTGCAAGGCCTGGAATGCCAGCTAGAGGAATGAGACCTGGGTGGCAGAGAAGGCCTAGAGGCTCCTCCATGAATTCATGACAGTCAGAAATTCTGACTTTTTCAGTTTAGTTTGGGTAACAGTTCTGTATTGGTTAGCATCCTGGCAGGGAACAGATGGCACATTTAAAATGGACTATTTGGCTGGGCCCGGTAGCTCTCACTTGTAATCCAAGCACTTTGGGAGGCCAAGGTGGGCAGATCACTTGCGGTCAGGAGTTTGGGACCAACCTGGCCAACATGGAGAAATCTCGTCTCTACTAAAAATACAAAAATTAGCCAGATGTGGTGGCAAGTGCCTGTAATCCCAGCTACTCGGGAGGCTGAGGCAGGAGAATCACTTGAATCCGGGAGGTGGAGGCTAATTTTTGTATTTTTTAGTAGAGATGGAGTTTCACGATATTGGCCAGGATGGTCTCGATCTCCTGACCTCGTGATCTGCCCGCCTCGGCCTCCCAAAGTGCTGGGATTACAGGCGTGAGCCACCGTGCCCAGCCGTATATGCCACATTTTGTTCATCCATTCATCCATTGATGAACATTTAGTTTGCTTCCACTTTGGCTATTGTGAATAATGCTGCCATGAACGCAGGGCACACTTTTTTTTTTTTTTTTTTTTTTTTTTTTTTTTTTTTTTTTTTTTT
>NW_016803136.1:2628218-2633901 GCF_001698545.2 Rhinopithecus bieti
CTGCCACCAGGCCCGGCAATTTTTTTGTATTTTTAGTAGAGACAGGGTTTCACCGTGTTAGCCAGGATGGTCTCGATCTCTTGACCTCGTGATTCGCCTTCCTCGGCCTCCAAAGTGCTGGGATTACAGGCATGAGCCACCAAGCATGGGGCACATATTTTTTAAACCGGTTTGACATTTAACTTTATATATAGAGAGAGACAGGATCTTGCTATGTTGCCCCAGCTAGAGTGGCAGTGGCTATTCCCAGGTATGTTTATAGCACTCAACAGACTTGAACTCCTGGCTCAAGTGATCCTCCTGCCTCAGTCTCATAAGTAGCTGGGACTATAGGCATATACCACCCCACCTGGCTGACATTTGCCTTTTAATTTTGCTTATTGTGTTTTTGTGATGTGCAGATATTAAACATTTTTATTTTAGTCAAATACATTAATCTCTTCCTTTATGACTTCTGCCACTGATGTCATGTTAAAAAATAAAACCTAGCCTCAAATAACGACAATACTTATCTACGTATTCTTTTTTTTTTGAGACGGAGGCTTGCCCTGTTGCCCAGGCTAGAGTGCAATGGCACGATCTCTGCTCACTGCAACTTCTGCCTCCCGGGTTCAAGCGATTCTCATGCCTTAGCCTCCTGAGTAGCTGGGATTACAAGCAGGCGCCACCATGCCCCGCTAATTTTTCCATTTTTAGTAGAGATGGGGTTTCACCATGTTGGCCAGGGTGGTCTCGATCTCTTGACCTCGTGGTCCGCCCACCTAGGCCTCCCAAAGTGCTGGGATTACAGGCGTGAGCCACCGCTCCCGGCCGAGTAGTTTAATTTTTTAGGCATCACTTTCTGGGTAGGTAGAAGGGGATTCCTAAGGGAGTAAGGCACAGAGCGATGCAATGAGCCGCCTGGTCTCTCAGCGCATCGGTAGGACTCGGGGAGCCAGACTCCTCGCTCAGTACTCCCCAGAAACCCGGCTCCTCGGCGCGGCGGGGAGAGACCCGGACTGGGAGAGGCCGCTGTCCAGCCGGTTCTACGGGGCCCGCGCTGACCCGGCTCCAGCCGCCTCCGGGGCGGGGTCTGAGCGCCGCACCCTCCCCGCGCCCTCCCCGCGAGCGCGTCCTGGGCACCGGCCTGCGGCAGCTGAGCCTCTTCCACTGTGCGGCCCGCGGAGGGCAGGGAGCGGCCGGGCGAGGCATGGCGGGGCGCCGGGCGCCGGGGGAGAAGCGCTGGCAGCTGGTGCGCTGGTGAGTGGGCACCGGGCGGCCGAGGGGCCTAATGCGGGAGCGAACCCCGAGGCCCGGCCGGCGCGGAAGCAGTAGGGCGCGGGCCCAAAGTTTCTTCCCGGGCTGAAGCTGCGGGGCACGGTGGGCGGAGGGGCGCCGGCTGCCTGGTCCCACCACCTGGTCCCCACCACCCCGCGTCCCCGCGCCGGGTCTGCGGCTCTCCAAAGAGGTGGGCGACGGGGACCCTGTGCGAGGCGTCAGGCTTTGGAGGGACCCCGTCCCCCTCCCGCAGGGGCACCCTTCCCCTTCCCTGCACTTCAGCTTTCACACTCGCACGGGACGTCCGCCTCGCCCCCTTCAGCTTTCCCCTCTGTGCGGCGGCGCCTCCGGCCTCCCTCCGATCCTTCTGCCGCCCGGGGCAAGGCTCTGAACTTGGGTCCTGAGAGGGCACCACCCACAGCCCCCAAGCCCCGCGTGGAAAGGAATGCTTTAGCCCCGAAACACAGGAGCCCCTGGGGGTGTGCACCCTGGGGAGGGGGGTAGAGAAGCGGGCCTAGGAGACAAGGGCAGGGGAGGGGTCCCCGTGCAGCGGGGCAGTCGCCCTTTCCCCCTCCGCAGTCCTGGCCCGCTGGGAAGTCAGAGCCTGCGGTGTCAGGTTACCGGACTGCAGGCTCAGAGGGTTTCAGACGCAGCGCTGTCAAGTCACCTGAGCTGGGCCCCCGAACCCACGTCCCAGGAGTCCAGGTGTCCAAATGTTCAGGACGGCTTCGGCGAGGGGCCTGACCTCTGCTTGGCGGTACTTGGAGCTCAGGGCAGCCTGCACAGCCCGCCCCGGACCTCGGAGGACTCCAGGATTCAAAGGAGAATGTCTGCCTGGGACTCCTCCCCATCCCAAATCATCCCACCCACAGCAGGGTCACAGAGCATCTTTGGAGGTACATTCTGTAGCCTGAACACAATGAACAATAATGTCATCAATAACAGCAACCTGGGCTTCCCCAGCACCTCCCTTGGCTCTGGAGTAGTCAGGATTCAGGCACACACTGAGAGGAAGGTATTAGCACCTTCATTTTACCGATGAAGAAGCCGAGGGTCAGAAAGGGAAAAAAGATTCAAGGTCACCTAACAAGCGCATAGCAGAGGCAAGGCTTGAACCAGCTCTTGCTCAGGGGCTTAACTGCTCCTCTGTTTTGCTTATTTCCTGGATGGTTCCACCCAGCCTGGCCACACATCCAAGTTCACATTGTCGGAAAATCCCACAGTGTTAGAGCAGGAGGTGCCAAAGGGTTTCCAAGTATATTAGCAGTGGAATCACTCTTCAAGTGAACTCCAATATAGAAACCAGGTGAAAGTAGAATTAATCTCCTTTATTTTATTTTATTTTTTTGAGACAGGGTCTCACTCTGCCATCCAGGCTGGAGTGCAGTGGTGCAATGTCGGCTCACTGCAGCCTCCACCTCCCAGGCTCAAGTGATCCTCCCACCTTAGTCTCCCAAAGTAGCTGGGACTACAGGCATGGGCCATCTCGCCCAGCTAATTTTTTTTTTTTTTTTTTTTTTTTTTTTTTTTTGTAGAAGTGGGATTTCACCATTTTGCCTATAGCTAGTCTCGAACTCCTGGACTCAAGCAATCTACCCACTTCAGCCTCCCAAAGTGCTGGAGTTACAGGCATGAGCCACCGCGCCCTCAGCAGAGTTAATCTACTTTTGAATACCTCGGGGGAGGTGGGCAGTTAGTGTCCCTTTCCTCAAAACGACATAGCATTCCATCCCCCGACCACAGCGCCTGGCTCAAGGACGGGTGTGTGACCTAGGTCAGGCCACTGACATGACATCATGGGAATTGGCCTGGAACCTCGGAGACAGGGAAGCTCTGTTTCCATAGAGTGTTGATCTGGGCCACTGATGACCACCTTGCCACCACAAGGACTAAAACTGGAACAGGGGAGGCAGAGGTATCAAGAGAGTAGGACCACCCCAGGACCCCAGACCCTCCAGCTCAGTTCCCCCACTTCACGGAAGAAACAGGAAGAGATTTAGGGCACAGAGCTTGGATGCCTGTTTTGACTCACCCTCCAAACTCTTGCCTTTGGCACTGTCTGGCTGGGTTGTTTCTTGGGCTGGACCTGATGATGCATGAATTTTTTTTTTTTTTTGAGATGGAGTCTCACTCTGTCACCCAGGCTGGAGTGCAGTGGTGCAATCTCGGCTCACTGCAAACTCTGCCTCCCGGGTTCACGCCATTCTCCTGCCTCAGCCTCCTGAGTAGCTGGGACTACAGGTGCGCACCACTACGCCTGGCTAATTTTTTGTATTTTAGTAGAGAGAGGGTTTTACCATGTTGGCCAGGCTTGTCTCAGACTTCTGACCTTGTGATCCACCTGCCTCAGCCTCCCAAAGTGCTGGGATTATAGGCATGAGCCATCGCACCCGGCTGCATACATCATTTTTAGTGCTGTAATTGGGTTTGGGGTCACCCTTTACCCCACATAAAAGCTCATCTTTATGAGAAGGTCCTGAATATGACATGAGTGGTTAGGCAGCCTGGCAGGAAGGACATCTGAGGCCAAGATACCCTCTGAATCCATGCCATGCTCCAGCTGTGGCCAGCCTTCCTCCAGCTGTGGTTAGCCGTGACCAGCCATGCTCCAGCCGTGGTTAGCCGTGACCAGCCGTGCTCCAGCCGTGGTTAGCCGTGATCAGCCAAGCTCCAGCCATGGCCCCTGGATCCAGGATTTCCCACTGAGTCAGTTTATTTTCCCTTTTAATGAATCAGGATTCTTTTACTTGTAAATTGTAGAAATAAACTCAAACCAGCTTCAAAGGAAAAGGGAATTTATCGACTCACTGAACTGAAAAAACTTTAGGAGCTCATCATGTTTCAGGCACAGCTAGATTCAGGAGCTCAAACAAGCCACTGAGGCTGGAGTGCAGTGGCGATCACAGCTTACTGCAGCCTCGACTTCCCAGGCCTGAGTGACCCTCCTCCATCAGCTTCCCATGTAGCTGGGGCCACAGGTGAGGGCCACCATCCAGAGCCACCATGTCTGGCTACTCTTTACATTATTTTTTGGAGAGATGGAGTCTTGCTGTGTTGTCCAGGCTGGTATCAAACTCCTGGGCTCAGCCGGGGGCGGTGGCTCAAGCCTGTAATCCCAGCACTTTGGGAGGCCGAGATGGGTGGATCATGAGGTCAGGAGATCGAGACCATCCTGGCTAACACGGTGAAACCCCGTCTACTAAAAAATACAAAAAACTAGCCGGGCGAGGTGGCGGGCGCCTGTAGTCCCAGCTACTCGGGAGGCTGAGGCAGGAGAATGGGTTAACCCCGGGAGGCGGGGCTTGCAGTGAGCTGATATCCGCCCACGGCCCTCCAGCCTGGGCAATAGAGCGAGACTCCGTCTCAAAAAAAAAAAGTACTGGATCCCCTGAGCCTGAGCAACCAGTTACCTTTAAAGAGCCCTGTCAGTATGTACTTGATGCCTGATTTCTGGGGGGAGTGGAGGTGATAGGCAGAAGCAGGTGATGGAACAGAGCTTTGCTCCCCAACGTGGCTCCATTCCTCAAAACATGTTCCCTGAGCCTTCCTGTGTGCTCAGCACTGTACCTCTGGCTCTCAGGAGGCCCCACTGCCTGTCCAGGAGCAGAGTCAGGGAGCACTGGGCATGGGAGGAGGGACAGCCAGCGCACAGTCAAGGAAAATGGCCTTTTAGGACCATCAGCTGCTTGGATGTGCCTTGCCAAAGGGAGCCCTTGGGGCCACACCACCTGCCACTGACCTCTGAGAGCAGCACCCATCTTGCAGGAAGAGTAGGCTCCCCCTGGGCACTGACGTTACGCATGGACACCTGCCTCCAGGCTGCCAATCAGGATATTGGCTAAGATGCCACCCTCTAAAGCAGCCACTTTTCCGCTTTTCCAAAGACTTTTTTCAATCAGAAATAACTCTTCGTTTCATAATTAGAAATGTCTTAAAATCAACCTCCCATGGCGATATAAAAATAACAAATATAACAAGTTAAATATTAAGCATAGTACTAGCTTTGTGCAGGTATTATTCTAAGTGCATTACATACAGCAATTCATTTAATTCTCACAACAAACCTATGAATAAAGTACTATTATTATAATTCCCATGTTATACATGAGAAACTGAAGCATAGAGGCATTGAGCAGCTGACCCGGGTTACACACTAGCAGAAGGACCTTTTGACCCAGTAATCTCACTTCTGGGAATAAATTAACCAAAAAGAGTGAAAATATGTATATACAAGTATATTTGTGGTGACATTATTTAACATAGGAGAAAGTTGGAAGCAACCTATAAAGAACAATAAGTAGGCCGGGCGCGGTGGCTCAAGCCTGTAATCCCAGCATTTTGGGAGGCCGAGACGGGCGGATCATGAGGTCAGGAGATCGAGACCATCCTGGCTAACATGGTGAAACCCCGTCTCTACTAAAAAATA
>NW_016803136.1:2635012-2640115 GCF_001698545.2 Rhinopithecus bieti
CCAAAGTGCTGGGATTACAGGAGTGAGCCATTGAGCCCAGCTGGTGGGGTGCTGTTTGCTTTTTTTGTGTTGTTCTTTCTCTCTCTTTCTTTCTTTCTCTTTCTTTCTTTCTCTCTCTCTCTCTCTCTCTCTCTTTCTTTCTTTCTTTCTTTCTTTCTTTTTCTTTCTTTTTCTTTCCTTCCTTCCTTCCTTCCTTCCTTCTTTCTTTCTTTCTTTCTTTTTTCTTTTCTTTCCTTTTTTTTTTTTTTTTGAGATGGAGTTTCACTCTTGTTGCCCAGGCAGGAGTGCAATGGCGTGATCTCAGCTCACAGAAACCTCCGCCTCCTGGATTCAAGCGATTCTCTTGCCTCAGCCTCCCAAACAGCTGGGATTTTTGTATTTTTAGTAGAGACGGGATTTCTCCATGTTTGCCGGGCTGGTCTTAGACTCCCAGGCTCAGGTGATCTGCCTGCCTCCGCCTCCCAACGTGCTGGGATTACAGGTGTGAGCCACTGCACCCAGCCAGGGGGGTGCCATTTTCATTACATCATCAAGGGTATATACGGTCGTCCCTTTGTATTCCTGGTGGATTGGTTTGAGCACCCTTGGGGATACCAGAATTCAAGGATGTTCTAGTCCCTTCAGTAAAATGGTGAAGTACAGGTCACAGAATTTATTTGAGAAAAGAAATACAATAAAATAAATAAACTGGTGCCGGGTGTGGTAATGTGCATCAGCAGTGTATGAAGGTTCCGGTTTCTCCACATCCCCATCAACACTTATTATATCTCTATCTTTGCTTATGGCCATCCTAGTGAGTGTGAAATCGTGTCTCATTGTGATTTTCATTTGCATTTCCCTGATGGCTGATGACGTTGAGCATCTTTTCATGTAGTTGTTATCCATTTATACATCTTTTCTCTCTCTTTTTTTTTTTTTTTTTTTTGAGACGGAGTCTTGCTCTGTCGCCCAGGCTGGAGTGCAGTGGTGCCATCTCGGCTCACTGCAAGCTCCACCTCTTAGGTTCATGCCATTCTCCTGCCTCAGCCTCCGGAGTAGCTCGGACTACAGGTGCCCGCCACCACGCCCGGATAATTTTTTGTATTTTTAGTAGAGACTGGGTTTCGCCATGTTAGCCAGGTTGGTCTTGATCTCCTGACCTCATGATCCACCCTCCTCGGTCTCCCAAAGTGCTGTGATTACAGGCGTGAGCCACCGTGCCCGGCTGTCCATTTATATATCTTTTTTAGAGAAAGGACTATTCAGATCCTTTGCCCATATTTAAATTGTGTTAGTTGTCTTTGTATTATTGAGTTGTAAAAGTTTCTTTTTCTTTTTTGAGACCCACTCTGTTGCCCAGACTGGAGTGCAGTGGCACGATCTCAGCACACTGCAACCTCCACCTCCCAGGTTCAAGTGATTCTCCTGCCTCAGCCTCCTAAATAGCTGGGATTACAGGTGCCCGCCACCACGCCTGGCTAATTTTTGTATTTTTGGTAGAGATGGGGTTTCACCATGCTGGCGAAGCTGGTCTCGAACTCTTGACCTCAGGTGATCCTCTCGCCTAGGCCTTCCAAAGTGCTATGCTAGAATTACAGGTGTGAGCCACTGCACCCAGCCTGGGTTGGGATTTCAACATAGAAATTTCATGGGGACACAAAAATTTGGGCCATAGCACTGCGTCTTTTCACTTCAAGTGATTCTCCTGCCTCAACCTCCTTGGTAGCTGGGGTTATAGGTGCACGCCACCATACCTGGCTAATTATTTATCTTTTGTAGAGATAGAGTTTCGCCATGTTGCCCACGCTGGTCTCGAACTCCCGGACTTAAGCAATCCTCCTACCTCAGCCTCTGAAAGTAGTGGGACTACAAGTGTAAGCCACCACACCCAGCCTTCTTGCCGAGGTTTGAGTGGCTGATAGTGATTGAAAGGTTGGCCCTCTGTAGCAGTTACCATCCCTCAGTGTAGTGTCCAGTGGGATTTCAGACACATGGCAGATCGCTGGCGATGGGCAGTTTGTTTTTCCTTATATTCAATGCAATCCAATTCAGCAAACCTCTTTCCTACATGAACAAGTTGGATTCGTTAGTGGGGATCATCTGTGTCAGAGCATTCTGAGGATGTAGTTAAGTTGATCACTGTTGTTGCTGTGATGTTTACAGCAGGCTGGCTTCGAAGACCAGAGGGCTGTGTGAGGATGTTGTGGGGATTTCAGAGATGGATCAGATACAGCCTTTGTTTTTCAGCAGGGAGACAGACAGGCACATAAATAACTCATGTCCAGGCAGGCAGAGAGAAATGCTGTGATCAAGGTTAAGGAAGGCACAGCAGCTCACGCCTGGAATTCCAGTGCTTTGGGAGGCCGAGGCGGGTGGATCACCTGAAGTCAGGAGTTCGAGACCAGCCTAGCCAACATGGTGAAATCCTGTCTCTACTAAAAATACACAAATTAGCTGGGTGTGGTGGCTGGTGCCTGTACTCCACGCTACTTTGGAGGCTGAGGCGGGAGAATCTCTCTCTTTTTTTTTTTTTGAGACGGAGTCTCATTCTGTTGCCCAGGCTGCATGGCAGTGGCACAATCTCGGCTCACTGCAAGCTCCGCCTTCCAGGTTCATGCCATTTTCCTGCCTCAGCCTCCCGAGTAGCTGGGTTGTATTTTTTTTTAGCAGAGACGGGGTTTCACCATGTTAGCCAGGATGTTTTTGATCTCCTGACCTCGTGATCCGCCCGCCTCGGTCTCCCAAAGTGCTGGGATTACAGGCATGAGCCACCGCGCCCAGCCTGAGGCAGGAGAATCTCTTGAACTTGGGAGGTGGGGGTTGCAATGAGCCGAGATTGCGCCACTGCACTCCAGCCTGGGTGACACAGCAAGACTGTCTCAAACAAACAAACAAACAAATCCCTCATTCACAGCCTCTGGGAGATGGGAGTGGAGAGCCGGAGGAGGTGGGGAGGCTGAGTGGGGTGAAGGCTGTGCACGCGGCCGAGGCTGTATTTCACCAGTGACAAGGGTGAGTGATGGGGTTGGAATGGGGGATGGCTCCTGAGTGGGCCTGCTCTTCTTTCAACCTGGGGGCCTGTGTGTACCCGGTGGGGTCAAGGACAGCCTGATGTGATGTGTGGTCTGTCAGCCCAGGAGAGACCCTGTGCCTGTGCTGGGCCTCACATCCTCATCTATGAAGTGAAGCTGCTGGACCAGATGAGTGACTTCTTGGGATTTTTCTGGCCCTAACAACCTACGATGATGTCATAATCAGAAGAGATCTTACATTTTTTTAAAAAAGGTATTTACCTTTCAAAAAATATAAACTAGGCTGTGCGCAGTGGCTCATGCCTGTAATCCCAGCACTTTGGGAGGCTGAGGTGGACGGATCATTTGAGGGCAGGAGTTCGAGACCAGCCTGGCCAACATGGTGAAACCCCCGTCTCTACAGAAAATACAAAAATTAGCTGAATGTGGTGGTGGGTGCCTGTAATCCCAGCTGCTTGGGAGACTGAGGCAGGAGAATCGCATGAACCTGGGGGGTGGAGGTTGCAGTGAGCCGAGATTGCGCCATTGCCTGGGCGATACAGTGAGACTCTGTCTCAAAAAATAAAAATAAAAACAGAGTGAGATTCCATCTCAAAAAAAAATAATAAATAAAAATACAATGTAGTCACATGGTTCTCATTCAAAAGGGTCTAAGGCAGTGACAGGGCTCCTCAGGCACTAGCTCCCTCCTTGGAAGCAACCAGGTTTTACCAGTTTATCAGTGTTATCAGTTTCTCCCACAGAGATGGCAACAGCCTGTCACCCAGGGCTGAATTCTGAGGAACCCAAGGATAGGGAAAGACAGGGAAACTCACGATCAGAATAGGATGGGATTAATCAGGGTGGGTTTCCTGGAGGAGCCTACTTTTCAGCCAGGTTTTACAGGAGGGGAGTCACTTTGGGGCAGGAAGCAGGTCACAGAGGAGGGACATGTCCCAAATGGAAGTCATACTCTTTCCTCTCAAAGCTGTCCTCATCCAGCGTAGATGGCTCCGCAGCCAGCCACCTGCACAAACCAGGAATGGGGGAATGACGTTGCTTCCTGTCTTCTCGCCTGTATCCAGCCCAGCACCAGGTCCTGCCAACACCACTTCCTTAGCACCCTCTCAAGTTGCCGCCTCTCACCTGAGCCGGGAGTGGTAGCTCACACCTGTCATCCCAGCACTTTGGGAGGCCGAGGTGGGTGGAACACGAGGTCAGAAGTTTGAGACCAGCCTGGCCAACATGGTGAAACCCCCTCTCTACTAAAAATACAAAAAAATGAGCCAGGCGTGGTGCCGTGCCCCTGTAATCTCAGCTATTCGGGAGGCTGAGGCATGAGAATTGCTTGAACCTGGGAGGTGGAGGTTGTAGTGAGCCGAGACTGAGCCACGGCACTCCAGCCTGGGTGACGGAGTGAGACCCTGTCTCCAAACAAACAAACAAAGCACCTAACCTGGCCATCCTATTATTTTCCACCTGGCAGCCGGGATGAGCGTCTCAACACGCCCATTGCATTATGTGGAGGAGAGTGGAAAGAGACAAGCAACGACAGATGCTGTGGTTGGGCGGCCATGGGGACAATGGCAGCCCCGTGTTCTGCAGCAGCCCAACCTCTTTCAGATCCAGGACACTGCCTCCTCTGCACCCTGGGGCCCATTCTACCATGGCTCCTTTCTCCCAGTGAGTCCTTGTTACAAACTGAATGTTTGTGTCCCCCGAAATTCATAGGTTGAAATCCTAGCCCCTCACTATGATGGGTTTAGGAGATGGAGCCTTTGGGAGGAAGGGAGGTCTTGAAAGTGGAGCCCTCGGCTAGGCACAGTGGCTCACGTCTGTAGTCCCAGCACTTTGGGAGGCCGAAGCAGGCGAATCACAAGGTCAAAAGTTCAAGCCCAGCTTGGCCAACATGGTGAAAACCTGTCTCTACTAAAAATACAAAAAATTAGCTGGGCGTGGTAGCGGGCACCTGTAATCCCAGGTACTTGGGAGGCTGAGGCAGGAGAATCACTTGAACCCAGGAGGTGGAGGTTGCAATGAGCCGAGATCACGCCATTGCACTCCAGCCCGGGTGACAGAGTGAGACTTCATCTCAAAAAAAAAACAACCAAAA
>NW_016803136.1:2640449-2645004 GCF_001698545.2 Rhinopithecus bieti
AAAAAAAAAAAAAAAAGGCCGGGCGCGATGGCTCAAGCCTGTAATCCCAGCACTTTGGGAAGCCGAGATGGGCGGATCACGAGGTCAGGAGATTGAGACCTAGCTAACCCGCTGAAACCCCGTCTCTACTAAAAAATACAAAAAACTAGCCGGGCGAGGTGGCGGGCGCCTGTAGTCCCAGCTACACGGGAGGCTGAGGCAGGAGAATGGCGTAAATCTGGGAGGCAGAGCTTGCAGTGAGCCGAGATCCGGCCACTGCACTCCAGCCGGGGCGACAGAGCAAGACTCCGTCTCAAAAAAAAAAAAAAAGAAAAAGAAAAGAAAAGAAAGTGGAGCCCTCATGAATAGTGGAGCCCTCATGAATGGGATTAGTGTCTGTATACGAAGACGCATGAGAAGGATGCTCTGTGTCCCTGCCATGTGAGGATGCAATGGGCGTCCGCACGCCAGGAAGAGGGCCCTCCCCAGGCACTGGCGCCTCAACCTTAGGAAGCCCCAGCGTCCAGAACTGAGAGATACATTTCTGTCATTTAAGCCATGCGGTCTATGCTATTTGATTGCAGCAGCCGCAACTGTCTAACAGGGTCCTCCTTACCTTGTCCTTCAGAGCTGAGCTCAAACTGCCTCTCCTCGGGAGGACTTATGGGAAGTCCCCTCCCCCAGCGACATCCCCGTCCCCCACTGGGCAACATCAGGGCAGCTGCACAGTCTTTTCTTTGTCATAGCACTTTATCCAGTTTGTAATGATACAGACAGACAGGCAGGCAGCGCCCCCAGTCTTCTCCCACGTTAAAGATTTGGAATTGGTGGCCAGGCGTGATGGCTCACACCTGTAATCCCAGCACTTTGGGAGGCTGAGGTGGGTGGATCACGAGGTCAGGAGTTTGAGACCAGCCTGGCCAACATGGTGAAACCCCGTCTCCACTAAAAACACACAAATTAACCGGGTGTGGTGACAGGTGCCTGTAATCCTAGCAGCTCAGGAGGCTGAGACAGGAGAATCACTTGAACCTGGGTGGCAGAGGTTGCAGTGAGTCGAGATCATGCCACTGCACTCCAGCCTGGGCGACAGAGTGAGACTCTGTCTCAAAAAAAAAAAAAAAAAAAAAGTTGGAATAGGTAATCTCTGTCCTGTAGGAGAAGATACACTGTGAAAAGGTCACTTTCCCATGCCCTCATCCACCCTCTTCTCTCTTCCCCCCACCCAGGAGGTGACTTTTATTAGCTTTTGTGTCTCCAGAGTGTCTATAGGTAAAGATAAGCGAGTATGAATTTCTGCTTTATTCCCTCCCCACTTTTTAACGTCCATAAGCCATGAGGCCCCGCGCTTGATTTTTTTCCTCTGAACAGTGTGCCTTGGAGATCTTGGCAGGATAGCACATGGGAACACCCTCATTTACAACATGTGTTATGGCCGCACGTGGCTTTACTATATGAATGTACCATAATTTAGTTAGCTCCCTACTGGAGGGTGCGTGGGTCACCCCCAGTCTTTTGCTGTTACAGACAATCCCACAGCAAACATTGTCCACTTGCTGGAATCCCTAGATACATTCCCCAAAGAGGGGATGATTGGGTTAAAAGGGAAATGCATTTGAAATTCAGACAGATGTTGTCAGGTTATCCTCCAAAGCGGTTGTACCGAGTGACATTCCCAGTGGTAATGTAGCAGAGTGCCTGTTTGTAATTATACATTTATGTATGTGATTACTGGATGGTTTCTCTCCCCACAGGACGGCAGGGACTATGTCAGTTTTGTTTATCATCATAGGCACTCAATAAATGTTGAATTAGGCTGGGCATGATGGCGTATGCCTGTAATCCCAGAACTTTGGGAGGCCAAGGTGGGCAGATCACCTGAGGTCAACAGTTTGAGACCAGCCTGGCCAACATGGTGAAACTCCATCTCTACTAAAATACAAAAATTATTCGGGCATAGTAGTGGGTGCCTGCAATTCCAGCTACTCAGGAGACTGAGGGAGTAGAATCATGTGAACCCAGGAGGCGGAGGTTGCAGTGAGCTGAGATCAAGCCATTGCACTCTAGCCTGGGTGGCAAGAGCAAACCTCTGTCTCAAAAAAAAAAAAGTTGAATTAATGTGAATTAATTAATAGATTCATGGTTCTTCCAGGAGGGGTTGGCCAGGGTAGGAGGCAGACCACCTTCCTTTAGTGTTCATTGTGCCCGGCCCAGCTTCCCTGATCCTTCCATAGGACAGCTGGGACCCTGGGAGAGACCCTGGAGGTTCTGGAAGACCTAATCCTGACTGTTGACTCCTAACCCCTGCTCCAGAGCAGCCCTTCTCCTGCTTTGAAATCAAGAATTCCATGGCTGGGCATGGTGGCTCACTCCTGTAAGCCCAGCACTTTGGGAGGCCCGAGCAGGAGGATCACTTGAGGCCAGGAGTTCAAGACCAGCCTGGCCAACATAGCAAGATCCTGTCTCTACAAAAAATATAAAAAGAAAATTAGCTGGGTGGGGTGGCTTGTGTCTGTAGTCCTAGCTACTCAAGATGCCGAGGCGAGAGGATTGCTTGAGCCCACAAGTTGGAGGCTGCAGTGAACTATAATTGTGTCACTGCATTCTAGCCTGGATGAGAAAGTGAAACCATGTCTCTTTAAAAAAAAAAAAAAAAAAAAAGTCTGGGCGCGGTGACTCATGCCTGTAATCCCAGCACTTTGGGAGGCTGAGGCAGGCGGATCACGAGGTCAGGAGATCGAGACCATCCTGGCTAACACAGTGAAACCCCGTCTCTACTAAAAATACAAAAAATTAGCTGGGTGTGGTGGTGGGCGCCTGTAGTCCCAGCTACTTGGGAGGCTGAGGCAGGAGAATGGCGTGAACCCGGGAGTCGGAGCTCGCAGTGAGCTGAGATCGCGCCACTGCACTCCAGCCTGGGTGACAGAGTGAGACTCCGTCTCAAAACAAATACATAAACAAAAAAAAAAAAAAAAAAGAAAAGAAAAAATATATAAGTCCAATGTCTTAGCCCTGTGAGGGGGCTTAAAGAGTGGACCCTTGTCTGATGCCTGAATTCCCTGCATGCCCTCTGCTTACATACCTCCAGTGACGGGGAACTTACGCCTTCCAAGTGACTTCTTTCAGCTTCAGACAACTAACTTTTAGAAAGCTTTTCCATCTACTGCCAGGCACAGTGGTTCATACCTATAATCCCAGCACTTTGGGAGGCCAAGGCTGGTGGATCACCTGAGGTCAGGAATTTGAGACCAGCCTGGCCAACACGGTGAAACCCCGTCTCTACTAAAAATACAAAAATTAGCCAGGCGTGGTGGCGGGCACCTGTAATCCCAGTGACTCTGGAGGCTGAGGCAGGAGAATAGCCTGAACCCGGGAGGCGGAGCTTGCAGTGAGCCGAGACTCCACCTCAAAAAAAAAAAAAAAAAGAAAGAAAGAAAGAAAAAAGAAAAGAAAACTTTTCCATTTATTGAGTTGAAATCTGATCTTTCTAGCTGCCTCCTCTTCAGGGAATCTTAATGGTGGCCCTCTGGAAACAGGGCTTTCTGACGGATGAGCAGGAGGGATGTTTAGAAACGGGTATCCCTCAGCAATTCTCCGGCAAGCAGGGCTGACTCTCCCAAGGAGCTCTGCAGAGCTCGGTCACCTCCTCACTCTCTCCTGTCCCGCCCACAGGTACGTGCAGGAAGGGCGGTTCCGAATCGAGGAGAGGACACTGACAGCCTTCCAGTGGCTCTATAGCCCACAGCAGCATCGCATCCTCAGCCGGGCCGACCTCGAGTCTCCCTCCAGGTAAAGGGGTCTTCTGCCTTCACCCTGACATTCTTTGGCCTCGGTCCAGGCCCCTCAGCTGGTACTCACGAAGCGAGCTCCACACTGGTCCACAAATCCACCATGGGGAACTTTGCCCTCAGTGATGGGAAGGCTTTCTAGGAAAGAATTTATCAGCCTGGATGCTTGTCACACCTCGAATGCACTGAGTAACTTGAGGCAACTCACTGCCTCTGCTTTCTCCTCTATAAAATGGATAGGCTCATACTTTCCCTGCCTTCTCTTGGGAGATGATAAGTCTCCAGTGAAATATGACTGCAGAGACTTGCAAAGCCTGGAGATCGGTCGGGCTCAGTGGCTCATGCCTGTATTCCCAGCACTTTGGGAGGCTGAGGCAGGTGGACCACTTGAGGTCAGGAGTTCAAGACCAGCCTGTCCAACATGGTGAAAACTCATCTCTACTAAAAATACAAAAATTAGCTGAGTGTGGTGGCACATGCCTGTAATCCCAGCTACTCGGGAGGCTGAGACAGGAGAATCTCTTGAACCCTGGAGGCAGAGGTTGCAGTAAGCCGAGATTGCGCCACTGCACTCCAGCCTGGGCAACAGTGGGAGACTCTGTCTCAAAAAACAAACAAACAGGCAAACAAACAAACAAAACAAAGCAAAGACCAAAGACTGGAGATCCCTAGTTCCTCCCTCTCTGGAGGGAGAGTGGCAGGTAAATTTGCTGGGCACCCCCTGCTTTGACCTGGAGTCAGCCTTGCCTTCTTTTTTTTTTTTTTTGAGACGGAGTCTCACTCTGTCG
>NW_016803136.1:2647252-2650429 GCF_001698545.2 Rhinopithecus bieti
GTGGAGGGGGCTGGGCAGAGGGTGGGGGCGACCGCGGGGACCGAGGTGCCCTTCGCTCCGGGTCCGGAGGCAGCCGCGCGGCAGGCGGCGCAGGTCAGTGGTCCCCGGGGCTGGGATTCCGCAGCCAGCCTGGATCGGGACGTGCGTCCTGGTGTGACTGACGGGGAATCGGAGCGTGTGTGGAGTGTGAACGCGTGTGTTTGCAGACAGACAGCGGCACGTATGGACGGCGCGAGCCGGTGCTGCGATCCCACGGAGCCATCCGGCGTCACGGGCTGTGCTGGGGAGGTGGGGTGACCGTCCTCAGAAACCCCCGCGGGTGGGGCGCTGCTTACACGTCCACCTATAGGGTGTGTGTGCGTGCGTGAGGTGTGCAGCCCCTGTCAGAGTCTGGCGAGAGAAGCTGACCGGCATGGAGGTCAGAGATGGGCTGTTTACAGGTGGCGGTAGAAGGAAAACAGCCAGGAACCCCAGGAGGACCCTGGAGCTAGGCTGGGCTTGCCGAAACCCCCCTATCCCATCCTCTCTCAAGCCTGTGCCTGTTGCAGGGAGAGGAGCTAGGATGGTGGGGTGCCGGCTGAGAGGCCTTGAGGGATCTTTGGGAGCGGGGCCCGATTCCAGCCTGATCCTCATTTCCAGAGGCCTGGATGGGTGTGGGGGTGCCGGCCCTGGCTGGGGAGTCTAGGACAGGCGTGTGTTCAGGAGACCTCAGGGGTCCCTGTAGACTGTCCTCTGGCTTTGCCAGCACCAGGTGCTGTGTGTCTGGACCTGGGAGCTGGCTGAGGGATCCCCTTCCTTCCTCTCATTTGTTTTCTATAGCTGCCCCTACAACCTTGTTAACAAACCTGAAGGGCACTTATATGCCAGTGGGGTTTGCTGGGATGTGCCCTGTTGAGCAGCTCTCATCAGAGAAGCCTCCATGGGGAATGAGAGAGTTGTCCTGAGCCAGGTACCAGGGCTCTTGGGTTCTTTGCCTGTTTTGTGACCCTGGGGCCATCCCTCAAGCCCTATAGGCCTCAGTTTCCCATGGCGCTCTGCCCTCCCCCTTCTTCCTGTTGCGGGGTGGGGAGTAAACAGCTCACACAGCTGCCTGGGGCCGGGAGGCTGGGAGGCAGGGAGTGACTCAGGGCCTGTGAGGTCTTGGGCAGTAATATTTCAGGGGAAAGTCCTGGCACATCCTTTAGACTTGGGCAGGAGTTGGGCGAGGCTCTGTCCTCACCTCCAAACTGTGGTGCTGGGTTTTCTGAGTCCTGCGGTGGGGTGGGGTGCGCGTCTGTTGGATCTGGCTGCTCAGGCTTCAGGAAGCTGCCTCTGGTCCCTCCTTCCTTCTCAGATGTCAAGGAGTTGGAGAGGGATGGGGCTGGGGGGCCTGGTAGCCCGGTGGGATGTCGGGGCTGGAGCTGAAGAACTACAGCAGCCGCTCTTGGTCCCTGTGTTTGATGTTTCTGGGCAGAGACAGATTCTAAGTTCAGGTAGGGTCGGGGCAGGTCTGAGTGGGACTGCTCAGCTCAGCATGTTAAGGCGATTTGGTGGGAAGTGGCCTCAGCTGCAGAGAAGAGGACCTTGCTGCTGGAGGCGCGCTTGCAGCCCTTCTCACCCTCTTTCCCATGACCCTGTCCGATCAACTTTGGCTGAGCCACCATGGCTCAGAATGACTTGAGCCTTGAGGGAAAGGGGCCCTGGCACGGATGGGGGTGGCGGCAGGGTCACATAGTGGTTAAGCATGAAGGCCCTGGTGTCACTCAGACCTGGGTGTGAGTTCCAGCTCCACCACCTGCTGCTGTGGCTGCACCTGCATTCCCCCCAATGGGAGCCTGAGAGAAAGGCTTGCAGACCGTGGCTTATTTGGGAAGCGATCTCAGAAACAAGGGCGAGGACAGCGGGTTTGAAGGAGAGGAAGGGGAAGCAGCTCTTTGATTATTCCCACCACTCTCCTGGGCGGTGTCCCGAGGAGCCTTACAGACAGAACTGCTCTGCTGGGGAGAGAAACAGGGAAGCATTTACCCATCAGCTCCGTCCCCTGCCAGACAAAGGTGGCTCCATGGACATTCACTCCCGTGTGGACTTCCAGATTGTACATGTGTGGGACCCAAATGGTTTCCTGTGGATATTCCACACGGCAGCTCCCAAGAAGGTCCAGCATGGCCTGACATGAAGCACTGTCACGTTGCACCTGTAAGATGCTGCTTGGAGCCTGCAGGGACCTGGTCACGGCAGAAGTGTTTGCAGTGAGAGGTGGGGCCAAAAGGGCTGGAAGCAGCAAACTGAGGTGTCTAACACCCTGTGACCTTGGGCAAATTACCTGACTTCTCTGAGCCTTGGTTTCCTTAGCTGGGTGTTTTAAGTGTTAATGAGGCATGTATTGAATTTTTGAACATACTGATGGGCCCATACATAGCAGGGGCTTCATCCGGGGTATTTCTATATGGCCAGGAAGACCACACACCCAGGGTGGCTCAGATAGTCATTCATTCAAGTGGAGGTGGGCCCACATAAGATAACCTCTAAAGACTCCTCCCGGTCATGGGACCCGGGGCTCCGGGGCTAGGCTGCTGACCTGGTCAGTTCCTCTAGGACTGTGGCCCAGTTTCCCAGACCTCCTGAATGCTTCCATTTCACAGCCTGTGAATTGGAGTCAGCGGTGTCCTGCTCCTGGGCTGGCCGCTCAGATGTACCTCTTCCTGGGCTCTGCCGCAGGAGGACAAAGAAACCAGCACTGGGCAGAGGAGGGTGAGGGGAGTGGGTGGCTCAGAAGCAGGTGCTTGAAGGAGGAGTGGAGGGAGGGTGGATGCTGGCATTTCTGGCATTGGGAGCTGGCATGTGGTCATGGGCATGGGTCTGGGCCATAGTCAGTGGGGGAGGACAAGGCAGGAGGCTGGGGGAGTGCAGGAAAGGAAGGTGAGCGGGTTGACAGAAGGTGGCCAAGAAGGATGGAAGAGACGGACAGAGAGTAGGTTGGGCAGCCTTGGGGTATGGGGGTTCACAGCATCTGGGGTGGTGATGACCAAATGGGAGGGTGATGGGGTGGCACGAAGGAAGGGAGGGCAGTAGGTGAGGTCTAGTTGGGGCTTCCTAGGGTGTAAGCTGGGGCAGGCTTCATAGTTCGTGGTACAGCATCCACAAGCCTCCTCATTCTTTTTTTTTTTTTTTTTTTGAGACGGAGTCTCCTTCTGGCCT